>NC_051430.1:15440694-15457663 GCF_001649575.2 Kryptolebias marmoratus | reverse complement strand
CAAAAAAAGAAAAGGCTCCAAATCATATACTCGGAATAGTAACCCAGTTTTTATTCTTCCAACCAGCTGGATCCAGACCCTTCCTCTCAGTTGCCAGATGTCTGAGCTGAGCTGTGTGGCCTACTTTAGGTTATTGTAGCAATAGTGGTCAAAACTGGGTTGTATGGAAGGAGAAAAGAAAAGGGTCATTTCTGCTTCCTGGTTAATTCTTCAGTGAGTGAGTTTGGTGTATGTCATACATCTAGGCTGTTTATTACTTCTAAACTCTAAGGTCACCTGCTCTCAAGGGCCTTGCAGAGTTGAGAGAAACATTGATTTTCTTCAGGTTAAAAGACACTTAAAAAAAAAAAAATCAAAGTTTTTCATAAATTTTTTAGGTCATTGATGTTAACCCCCCCCCCCACACACACACATCTTTTGATGCCTAGCGAATGTTTCATCCAGTTTTATGAACTGTGGATTTTAAACACAATTGTAGGTTCATTTAGGATGATCATAAATGAGGCGGTGAAGGACCAGAACAGAAGTTGGCAAAAAAGAGGTGGGTGGCAAACGGGGGGGAAAAAAGACTAAGCTGCATTCTTTAACAAATAAACTTACAGGGGAAACATCCAAACGTGCAAAACTGAAATCAGGGGGCTCTTATACTGAGGAAAGACAACAAGTAACACACTGCAGGTGGTGTGAACAGTAGGACCAGGTGTGCAAAGAGGCGCGGGACGCAAGACAAGCTGAAACAAATAATCTGTCAAAAACAAAACATAATATAGTAAACGAATAACCAATAGATTTTTATTGTTTATTTTTTTCCTTTAGCCAGGCTTAACTAAACCTAAAACTCTCCTAAGAAGAAATTACAGAAACTACAGTCTGATGTTACTTTGATAACTCTGACTTTCTGTATCAGTCTTTGTGTGCCTTCGACGATTGAAAAGGGGCATTTTTACATATTATTTGATGTTTGCTTTGTTTGTTTGCTCAAAAAAAACAGATACAAGAAGCTTGCCCTGGGACTGCATTCATAGAGGACAGCAGGTTGTGGCACTGACTACAGAGGAATATTCTTCATCTGTTGCAGAAAGGTCGGGACAGAAAGAGCTTACATTTTTAGCAAAAGAGGAAATGTGGCTTATAAGATCATTCATGTTTCTAAGCATGTTTTTAGCTGTTCCTTGTGTTAGAAATCATGTAAGTTAATTAATAAAAATGTTTTGGGAAGATTTTTTACTTAAGACTACAATCTTTATAGGTTGCCATTAATAGACTGAACGATTAAACAAAATACATCCCTGAATAAACATTGGTAGTGATTAAATTTGACAAATAAAATGCCAACATTTAATCAACACTTAAATGCAGTGCAGTGATTGATTAAGTTGAAGGTGGAATTTTTAATTTCATATTTTTTAACACTTCAATATTTATTTTAAATCTTGCAACACTTGGCAGATCTACGACAATATACAAACATTGTTACAGTGTGATTTTTTCATTCTTGGACATCATAAGGTACAAATAAAGAGAACAAGCTTCCCTACTCACTGACAGCTCATAATCTACTCAAGTGCAGGTTAGCATACCCCTCCAAACACAAAACCTACATGTCATGACAAAAATACAGACCATGTTTATGAGACCCTGAGGGAAAGAAGTAAAAGACTAAAGTAGTCAAATCATCCATCTTTACCCACTTCTCCTTTCCAGGTTGCAGAGAGCTGGAGCCTAACTCCTGCAGTCATTGTGCAAGAGGCGTGGTTCACCCTGCACAGGTCTCGTCCATCACAGGGCCACACAGAGACAAACGAGGCAAACAACCATTCACACTCTCACTCACACCTAGGGACAGTTTAGAGTTACCAGTTAACCTAACATGCATGTTTTTGGTCTGTGGGAGGAAACCGAAGTACCCGGCTCCAGGCTGGGAAGCAATACACTCAGATCATGATAGTAAGAATTTCATTTTTAGCCATCTCAATTATAATGAGCAACTTAATCTTGCTCATTACAGGATTAAAGGATTTAAGGGGCATGGCATACAATGCAAGCTCAATTTACTTTTAAATTAGATTAAATGGACAAGGTTTACTGTTCTGAGAAGAAAATGCCCTACGAGACGCAATAAACATCGCTTATTGGAGATAAAAGAAGCCTTTCTTTACAATATAAAGATTAGGGGAGGCCTAAATGAAAGGATGACAGTGCATAAACATTTGAAATGCAAAATCACAGAATGTCAGACTGTTGTCTGTCAGGCTGTGAGTCAAATAGATTTGTTACCTGGAGATCCTCCTCATAACAGATATGACATCCCAGACAGCACGATTTCTAAAGCCACAAGTCATAGATATCAAACCTTTTTTATCACAGAAATAAAATTGTATGTTCAGCACACTTGTATAAACTACTTCGGCAGCTAAATATGTTAGACAACATCGTTGTGTAACCACCCATTCTGTTTCTGAGAAGTAACACATAATGTGACAAATTACTTTCACAGGCGTGCTGGCAAGGACGTGTCAGAAACAAACGTGTGAGCCATTAAGTAGAAATGAATGCTTGAGAAACGTCTGCTGCACCTGACAACCACACAACACAACCATTCTCCATAAATAATGAAGAGGAAAGGTCTTCCACTGAGAAAAAAGCAGGAGGTAAATCAGAACCGGGAACAACAGAGTGAGTATCAGTGGTTAAGGATAATGGAAGCTTGAAACAGGAATTAGATTGATGAATTGCAAACAGCTGAAACGCTAAATAGCATCCATGAAAGCAGGAAAATAAAAAACGAGCAAATGAGTCAATGACAGTAGCATTGCGTTTAGCACAAACTGAATCACTATAGGCAAATCGGAGCCGGTTCCTTTCACGCACAAACAATGCGGAACGTTACGCGATTTTCCTCCTGGGTTTGTCACCACTGAATTCGGTCCGGTGACAAACGGAGCTGGGAGCGTCAAATGTTGCTGACATCACAGACAGACAAGCTGTTCGCCCTGCTGCCAACTAAACCTGTTAACCAGAAACAAGCCGGTGTCAGTCACACTGGCACAACACCTAAACACGTCCGAGACCGGCTCTGAAAAAAAGACCACTCGACCATTCGACGGGGAACATTTTGAACCAGGCCTGATGGTGCTGGCTCAGCAGCTTCACAGTAGCATCAAACCAGCCCAAAAAGAACTGCTGATGTGTTTCTTTTGAAGAAACACTAACTGATATGCCAACAACAGTGTACATACCACAGTATATATTCTGACCTTATATGCCACCATTTGATAAAGAACCCTTATGGAAATCAATATTATTCTTAGTAACATTTTTATTTGCATAAATTCTAACACACTACACTGTATTTTCTGATGATGTTTTATATATGACTGTTAAAAACTTCAACATTTTATCAAGGGTGTCAATGCATAAGCATTGAAGTACCCTTATTACTATCTTGCTCAAAATCTTTGTCCTGTAACTCATGCAGCTTTGAAATAAATCATGCAAACACCAAAATGTACGGCTCAGTTAGGAATATTATGATGCGCAATGTAGACATAATTCTCAAAGAAAACTGCAGGAACAAAATATTGGATATCAATGGGAATTTGGTAGAATGAATGAAAAAACCCAGCCCTCTTTGGGGCTCTATAGCTCAGGCATACTTTACAGTAAAAATGTGGTTACCATGGTGACCATAATGAGCTTCTGGCAGCAGCTTTAACATTTCTTTTGATTTTGGTTCTCTTTACACTTATATAGTTTACAAAATGTAGTGTGTTTTGTTTGTAGCTCATAATATTACAAATTTATGTTGGAATTTTGGGCAGTGGCTGCGTTGGCACCCTTCAAAATTTCTCTTAATGAGTGCAGCTGCAACACCATTGTCAGAAAAACTAAAACCTAACACTTTTTCACCACTGCAGCTGCACACTATTAATAGCAACACTTTCTGCCTTTATATTTTTGAGAAATATATGTTCTTTATAATGTTCTATAAATGTAAATGTGAGAAAATGTGACAATAGAAGTTCAAAATCCTCCCAAGCCCACCTATTAATGTTCTGTAGACACTTTTTAGGGGGTAGTGGCTGTGGATCGGTGGTTAAAGCAGTCGTCTTCTAAGGAGAGAGTTGGAGGTTTGATTCCTGGCAGTATGCAGTCTCATGTTGAAGTGTCCCTGGGCAAGAGACACTGAGCCCTTCATTTCCTCCAATGTGCCCCATCGGTGTATGAATGTGATCTAAAGCACTGATTATGCTCTGTAGAATGATTTATTCAGCTTAGCTTTGTACAGACATAGTAGAGTGCAGTATGAATGTGCGTGTTGATGGGTAAATGAGGGCACAGATTGTGCTGTAAAGCACTTTGAGTAGCCTGGTTGGCTAGAAAGGCACTAAGTACAGACCATTTACTTTTTCCTGTTTGGGGTCCCTGATGAGAGCTGGTGAGAGGCAGAGTAGACCTTGGTCACAAGTTCATCTCAGGGTCAACACAGAGACAACTACGCACACTGACCCTTTCCTATAAGATCTATCTAGGATAAACATAAATAAATCAAAAACAAACATGCGTTTTAAGACTTTGGTAGGAAACAGGAGAACAAAGAGAAAACCCACACATGCAGAGGGAGGGGGGACATGCAAACTCCACACAGAAAGACCCCGGCTTCTGATTTCAACCTGTTTTTGCTGTGAGGCAACTGTTCGAACCACCACAACATACATCATACAGCCCTCACAAAACCCTTGCAACCCTTGCAGTTTGGTGATATGCCCCCATCACCCTTTCTTTAGCTGTTAAAACCTTTAGGCAGTGGGAGAGAGAATGCTGCCATGTGACTTTAGTTATCCCCAATTTATTAAATTCAGCGACACTGTGCTGAATACAAGTGACAAGGCATGGTCTCTCATCAGAACTGAACGCCGCAGACGGTCCCACTTCCATCACGATCAGAGTCGTGATGCTGAAATGTAGATCTGGTATTAACTGCATGTTTGCAGATGCTGCTCAGGCGCAGTGCATCACAGATTAAATGAAGCATTTATTTGACTGAATTATAAATTTGGATTCACCAGCATCTACTTCTAGTTTTTGAAATAAAAAAAGCCTGTACAAGCTTTCTATGAAATGTAAAAGGGAAGAACAGATAAGGTATGAAAGCACAGTGCTGTACTACGGAAGCAAAGAACTGTGCCGAAAGCTGCGTGGTTTGCTGTAATCTTGTAACACCTGCTCTGCTAAAGATTAGGAACACCGACAGATGGCACACAACCAACTAACCAAAATGGATGGACAGACAGACACACAAATATAAACACAGGCAGACAGAAGACTTTTAAGGAGAAACAATAAATTTATTGGATGCGCTGACAAACACAAGGCCGGGAAATAAATCAATCTGTAAGGTTCACCGCAACCAGCAAATATATTACAGGAGCAGATTTGGTTTTTTTTGGTAATAATAACAAGAAAAAGAATAAAAAGAATCTTGGGAGCAATATTTACTCGCTTAATCTACCTGAACCTCGTTCCAATTTGCCCAGATGAGAAAATGTTTTAAATATTATTATAAATGTAAGATCTTTTTTGTTTTTTTTTTCATTGTAAAAAAACAAATTAAAAATAAAAAATACAAATAATTAGTAAGTATTTCAGCCCATTCAACGCTGAGGTGCAGCAACAGCCGTGAAGAACTGCAGCTAAACACTGAGCATCTGCACAGAGTAAGAGCCTTCCTGTCTCCGGTCCTCCCCAGTGGGGATATTTACACCTGCTAAAAGCTGCAAGTGCAGCCCCGGCAGCTGAACTCCGCTTGGCTCGTTGACAGGTAATCAGTCATGGTTCTGAAATTCTTTGAAAGCCTTAAACCCAATTTAAAGTCCAATACAGAAAGATTTGTGGGTAAATGTGATGCAACAGAATAACATCTCATTTTGAAATACACTATGTGTTGTTTCCCATACATAACTTTATTCTTTATTCAGCGAAAGGCTCCAATACAGCTAATGTGGGATATGTAGAAAAAGTGCACCCATGCAATTTACAGTACATGAGAAAATGAATGATTCGTCAACAGCTCAGGAATGAGATTGCTCACTAAACTCTGTTGCAGGTCCTTCAAATAAAGTTTAAAACACATTAGAGTCTCCCAGGAGAATTCCATTGTGTGCATTATGCATGCGCTGTACAGAAGTGGCACGCAATACGACCACAAATGCTCATCAGGAATTCAGACACAGTCAGCTTCTGAAAGATGGTGAACACTGTTTGGTCATTTAAAAACATGAAGAGAATTAAAGCAGTAAAGTGAAAATTGCAGTTATTAAATGCTTTCTTGCTATGAGCTGAAACTGAAAGCATAGAAACCATCTTTCTGTCCAACAAAGTGATACCTTGCAACCTATCTCACTTTTTTCCTAATGAGAGGAACTCTAATAGAGTCACACATCATCCCATTAGACCATTCTTCTTCACCCCCCTCAGGCTATTCCCGCTATTTTTACCTGCTGTAGTCTTTTGTCTTTTCTCTCATCCTCTCTGTTATCAGGATGCTTTGTCTCAGTCTCCCAAACTTCACATCTTAAATCCATTCTTTCTGTCTCTGTCTCTCTCTCTCTTTCTTTTGTCCTCTCCATCATGCTTTTCTCTCTTTCAGAGCACGTTCAACACCGATCCCTTGAAACAGGAATTAAGGAAGAACATATAGAGAGGGGCGCATAAACAATCTAGTGGTATCAGCCAGTGAAAAGGAAGCACAAGCAGAAAGATATCCAATTGCATCACTGCATCGACATTTCAAAAGTCCACATATTTTTTTTTTTACTTTTATCCCCCACACCCGCCAAAAAAAAAAAGAATATATATATATATTATATATCCCTGTTCTATCCTGGCATGTCATCATTTCTTGCGCTCATTTTTCCTACCTTTCCTAGCGTCCGGTTAGTGTCATGTCACACTAGCAGCCAGCTCAGGTTCCCCACAATCAGAAACTGGACACGACACACCCACGGCACCTCCGCCCTGCCGTCCTCCCCGACAACCCGACAAAATACAAACACACTCAAGCACCTGCACTGGCGTTGATAATGTTCTCTCCTCACCATACAGACGGGAAACTGCAAACAAAGGTTGGGTTTATGGAAATTCCATATGAAAAGCTGCATGCAAATATGTGAACGTGCCAAAGGAATGGAAACATTTGGTTGATTCTGACAAACGTTAATCCTCCCATTATCCTCTCAAACAAGCAAAACAAATAAACAACTATTGTGCAACCACTGTTGTTCACTATCAATACACAATTAAGTATGAACAGCAAGAAACATTAGTCAGCATAAATCTGGAGCCGACCAGTGGCAAACACTCAAAACAACATTGTGCATGCATGTGTGAACACTTACAGTAAGTCTTCGTCCGACAGCTGAGAGAGGCAGTGCTAACATCCAGAAACTGAGCACGCTCCAGTGTACTACTGCTGCTGCTGCTGCTGCTGCCTTACTCTCATATATGAGAGAGGCTCCCACACAAACACTGACTCGCTCCGTACCTCTCTCATGCACGTAGCAAAGGCCAACCAGCTGTGAGGTTCTTGCATACCCCACAGGCTATGGCACAACTATGCAGACTGCTCTCACTGTCACTCTCTCTTTCTCTGTCTCGCTGTCAGTCAAACACAAAACTCTGTGGAGATTTTCACTGTAAACTAACTGACATGCTGGAATATATACATACACGCACACACACACATATATATGTTAGTAGGAGCACAGCCAGGAAATCAGTGCCAGCTGCTGTCTTTTTTTTTTTTTGCCAAGGTTTAGCTGTTGAGTATACTGGTTTTACATTCTCTAATCCTGCCAAACATTTGAATACAAACCAAATACACGTTCATTTTTTTACATTCAATTTACTAGGTTTTATAGAGAATAGCTATCGAGATGTATTTTCTTTTTCTGTATTGTGACTCACTTCTTACAGAATGGCAAAACGTCCTAATTTACAATATAACACTACTGCACCTCAACCTGAAGAGATACTTAAATGTAATACTTCCACACGCCGATCAGGGCTAATTTAGCCATTAACGAATCACAACCCTAGAGTTGCCTAGAGTAACTGGGGCACGTATCTTCGGTAAAACGAGTCCATTATATTATTTTCCTCTGGAGAATATCTTACTGTCGTGAGTGCATGCAGTACATGTTAATGAGAGCAAACTGTAACAGAGATGTTCTCAGAGGAGAAGAGTTTCTTGGGGTAGAGTGATGCTCCAGCTCAATTAGAACTTGTTCCCCAACCATCAGCTAACACACCCAACCTGGGAGGAGTGCAATGGCCAATAAGGACAATAAGCCTGTAGGACAACCTACACTGAGATGTTCTTGTTAAATCAAACAGCAGCCAGACCTCTTGCATTCTGGACCATCTGTAGGAGCTGATCACTGATTTTTCTTGTTGTGTAGATTGGTTAGCTGGGATGGCCATTAGGTCAGTCCGAGAGAAGTTTAGGAGTTTAGAACGTGGAGGTACCTGATTATAATAAACACTTGCGTATCATCAGTGTATCAGTGATACATTAGTCCACATTAGTGGATGACTGGACCTAAGATATTGGCATGAAATCCAAGGCACAGCTTCATCTGACAAAAGCTCAGATTCACTTTAGGTAGAGACACTGCTTTGGTTTTGGCACACAAGCACAATGATCAATCAGGAAGAAAGTCAGACTGTCTTAGTCTCTTTAGTTCAAAGAGATGAAGCACTAAGTAAATTTATTTAACGATATGGGTCGCCCAAACGATAAAGAGTGCGTAACAAAGAAATATTGGCAACTCTCTCCATCATGAAGCAGCAAAGGTTTGACTGTGACATTTCTTAGTTTCTAGCCCCTGTTCACTCTAAGAAAGAACACTGCTTCACCTTAAATGAATTCACACGCATGCAGCAAAAAGTCACTTTATACAGACAAAGTAGGGAAACTGATTAAAAGAGGTTCCTCTGGGAACTAGCATGTAAAAGTTTCATGAAAAGAGATTGTCCAGGTGAGGTTCAGTCAGAGCAAAAAGGCTAGAAGGGATACTTGCAATGATTGGCCATCAAAGATGTCAGTGCTCTAAAGAGAAGTATAACAGACAGAAATACTTTAGTACTTGTTGGTTTTATTGTTATTCTGTATTAACTGTACTATTGATCTTTTGTTAGTCATTATAAATGTAATATTTGCTCTTAAAACAGTTTACTTTTCATTTAAAGATCAAATAAAATATCCTTAATTCCATAAATTGCAAATTTATTACCAAATGTAATCATTAGAAGTTATAAATATGAGGGTACATTATGTTGTATGTTTATTTAAGTGGTTCCACTAAATTATGTTCAGGTAATCCTTGCAAGAAGGAAAAATTGGAATTGCAGGGCAAATAAAGTGTGTACATGTCTGTGTGATGTGGCCAAAATCTGAACTTTCCACAAACCTGAGTTTGTTTATCACTAACATCAAATATAACCTCATTTGAACTGAAAAAATAAGGCTTACATGAGTGGCTCCCATTCAGACTAACATCTTAATTAGGCAGTCCATGTAAATGCGTCCTCTGATGCAGCTCACTGTCAAGCCCTCTATGTGAAAAGGGGGGGTAAAAAAGGCCACAGTGGAAGACTGTGTAGTTCAGTGAAATCTTCAAGAAGGAAAGGAACAAAATGCAAGGTAAGAACAAGATCAAATAAACTCTGCAGTTGCAGTTACAAGTCTTATCTCTTCAGTGTGGATAAATCTCCCTTCTGTAAAGCAGAAAAGGTGGAATCCACTTATTTTGAAACTGAATTTCAAGCTCGGCTGGATCCACACAAAACCGTATAATCTGTTCTAAATACTGCCTCATGTTTAAAATTCAGTCTGATGTTGAGTTTAACATTTAAATCCCTTCAAAAACCTGCAGTGTGGACCAGAACAGATCACTAATTATGCAGTTTTAATAGACACAATACTTGTGCATACATGTACACAATCATGTGGCACTTGCTCTTACCCTATTTTAAGAAAACTCCAGTGATTCCTAGCTCAGCAACAATAAATCAGTGTTATTTTTTTTCTCCTGTATACCAAGGTGCAAAAAATAGAAACCACTTTTTTTTCTGTTGCCAGTATTTACCCTGTTTTCTGTTTTGTTTTTTCCTGCTTCCTATTTCAGTCACACATGTTCAGAGTACTGCACAGCAAAGGGCTACCAGTCTTGAAGAAAAAAATAGAAAGTGATTCTGAAAGAATGTGTGAAAAGGTTCACCTTTCAAGGCAAAAAAATAAACTTGCTTGGGTAAGGTGAAGCTTAAGGTAGCAGCCATAAAAAGTGTATTAACGGGTGCATTCAAGGGGACCACTGAAAGGTGAAAAGGAGGAAAAGAAGAGGGAAAATCAAATGGTAGACATGGTGAGCTTTACATATAATTTTCAATCCTTTCTTAAGGAAAAAAATAATAAGGAAATAAACTAAATCATGTAGAAGAAATTAGTGGCAGAAGAAGGAAGTAAATCCCAAAACAGGAAGTAAAATGCACAAGAAAATTACAGAACAGCATAAAGCAATGGAAGGAAAAACAATTTGCATGACAAAGAACAAAGCAAGTTTCACACCTATCTGATGCCGCTGCAGTTAGGAAACAAAGCAGGGTAACTCCCAAGCCAGACACGGGGCATGACAGAAGGGAGGTGCCACTCGGCTTCCTGGCGCTGACAGCTCTGCAGTTTATGAGGAGCAGAACGCATGTGTGTGTATCTGTATGTGTGACGGTGTGTGTGCTTGGTTTTATATTACAATGGAGTCAGACCCCGGGACACGACAGCTGTCTCTTTCATGTGTGCTGTTGTATTAGTCTTGTTCAGCACTGTTGTCAGTCAGCAGGTCTTATGACTACAGTTGCTGAGTTCAAACCCGATGCAACACACATCATCCGCTCAGCCAAGAGGATGGTCGAGAAACACCTGAATGTTTCAATGAAATGGTGCACAATGGCTCACTATATGCCATATTAAGGTACATTTTCCTTATTGTTTTCCTTAAAGCAAAGCAATAATCTTGACTTTTAAATCAATATAAAACATAGTCTCACAGCAAAACAGGAAATAGGGATTTTATCTTTTATTTTTTGCTCCTAAATACAAAAAAACCCTCATTCTTAAATAGACAAGTCCTGATAGAACAAAGTAAATTACAATAAAGCAAATACTGTAATACCATAATGCATCAAAATATAATTTTCATGGAAATATGGGCTTCCAGGTCCTGCCTCATCAGCCACACACACAAAAGGGCTGTTCAAATGCATTACTCTAAAAGTTGTGCTGGAAGGCATATAAAAGGCACAGATTTAGTGTTTCTCTGCACAAATACAAAGTATTATGTTCTGTGACTATTTTGGGACCAGACAGAAGCATCATAACCTGCCAGAAGGATATGCATGTGCCTCTAGAAAACTGTCAGATTTTTTGTTTATTTTTTTTATTTTTTATTTTTTTATTCTTTGCTTCACACGTTCACAGTTGGACCCGCAACCATGCACAAACCACATACACAAAAACAAACACGCTCCTGCTGTACATTCGTCCTCGCTCGAATCTCCCTACTGTTTATGTTGGCATGTCTGCACCACCAAACCCTGGAGTGTGCACCATCTGCCTGCTCATTACTCATCACACGGCGTCTCAGAGCGTAAACACACACACACACAAACACGCATGCTTAAGCATGCACATCGTCGGTTAAACAAATACATGCACAACTCAACGACTCAGCCATAAATTCTGCATGACATAACTGACAGCAGAGCTGACAAAAGCTCCTCGAAGCCTCTGCAGATCTCTTCCCTGTGCTGCATTGTCATCGGTGGAGGAAACGGGGAGAGGGACAGGCTTTGCCGCTTGTTGTTGCGGCAGACAGATGGGCAGGAATGGAAACAGAAGACGTGGAAAGTCGTGTGGGTCTACATGCAAAACACTCAATATTTTTTTTCATATCTATTATAGAATTAAATAGGTAATCTATTAAATGAGGAAAAGCAGTCACCGAGGGTGGGCAGGGATCAGTTAATCACTTTCTCCTCAGGAGTCCACCACAAGGTGAAAGGCACGATGCTTCCCACAGCTTCTGTCAGGGTTGTTTTCTAACACCGTCTCATGCTTCTTCTCTGCTGCGCTCTGCCTGTCTCCTCGTCCTCGTGTTAGCAGGCAACATTTTACTATTGTTGTTTAGTGCTTTCGTTTTTTTTCTCCTGTTATGATAAGTCTTTGTCTGAAAGGTTTGTACGTTCATCCATCCATTTTCTTTACCCGCTTTTCCACAGAGGGGACTGGTGCCTATCCCCAGTGCACATTTAAATGATGAAATTATTCCAAATGCCTTGTTGAAAACTGACAAGCACTTGCAAATGCTTCTAATTGACAACAACTGTTCTCTCCTGATATTGCGGTTTATGTCTCTCCAATTCCACTTCCTACATGTTAATTTGGTTTACCATGTAGAACGGAAACCACTGGAGTCTTTTTAGGTTTTTAGGTGAAAAGTGCACCATACTGCCCTGAGTTAATAAAGACCACCCATAGCATGGATTCAGCGAGTTAGCCAAACAGAAATAATATAGCAAGGTGATTTCAGTTTAAAAGTTTATCAACCAGTAAAAGGTTCGGGAACAAAAGACTTCCAGGGAGGAGAGGACCAGTGAAAATATAAAGACAAAGCAGGGGATGACAGAGGCTTGCAGTGACCTACATAAGTGCATATTCTATGTGACTTAAAGCAGAATAACCACAGCCAACATGCCTGACCAACACACACTGGGAACCAGGCCAGGTGCAGTATACCCCCCCTTCCCTTGAGAATCTCCCTCCGATCTATATCGATGGATTACTTTTGACTCTGTCTTTGTCTGCATCTAGCCCCCCTCCCCTCCTCTATCGCTTCTTAACTTTGATTAGTTCATCTTTCTTGCTTGCTGTACTTCTGCCACCATCCTAACTCTGTTCATTAGGCGCCTTACCCTCACTGTCCCTGCTGTGTCTCCCTTTCCGTTTCAACGATCAGCAACTTTGAAAAAGTTTCCGTTTCCGTCAGATCACCAACTTACACATGAGCTCTCAAAAGCAAACGCGAAGAAACGAGAGGAGATGAACTTGACTTTTAGGTTGAGTCAGTTAAAACGAACTCGTGTTCCTTGCTCAGAACCCCTGAGGTTATTTAAAGCTGTTACTGAATATAGAAAATATGCAGTTACGCTGTTTACTTTTCAAAACTGTGGCTTCAAACATTCAGGAAGATCAACTTATTGTTTACTAAAATGTCCTCCCTCTTGTTCTACTTTTTGCTTTCGTTTATATAAAGTTATTGCAGATGCATCGTGACTGAGGGCTGCACACAAACGCAGCCCAGATAATATTGCCACAACACGACACAAAGCAATATTCTCTGTTCCATCTGAGACCTGCCCTAATCTAGCATCCACCGAGACCCCCCTAAGGTCCTCGGGTCCGCTATCGCCAGTTCAGATCATCTTAACATAACGCAACACCAGGCTCAAAACATATCTGTTCTAAAATTAACCGCAGCAACCACAATTTATCACAAAACCCCAAAAATTGATTTTCTTTCGTTGTTTTAGACGATTCAATTTTAGACAAGACAATAAAGGAAGTAAATGGTCACAGTTTCATAAGAGAGCGGAATTACTGATAGCAAAAATTGATATGTTTTCAATTTATCTCTAAAACCACTCTTTCCTTTTCTACAGGAAAAAATAATCTGTTAGTGACATGCAGTTTATGAATAAGTGTTACAGACAGATAGACTTGAGGCAACAAAAACGTATGAAATATAAAGTAGTAGTAATCCTATGCCCTTTATTCAAATATTAATCATATAATAGCATAACAAATGCAGTGTAATGTAAATGGTGTTTACTGAATGGCAGAGCCATTTTATCATAAGGCAATAAACATAGGTAGGGGAGCCATATTACGTACAAAGGGATTCCAAGAGTTTTAGATGCCTCCATTTCAGAATAAAACAAATTAAATTGATAAAACTGAGAGTTTATGGAGCCTAAGGGTGACGTTACACAGTGTTTGTTTCTGCAGTGTGATATTGTAATAACCTGGTCCAGTTTAATACATGATTTGTGACAAAACTGGACCTCAGAGACAGCTCATTAACCACAGCAGAACTGCAAACAAGAGATATGCACGGATTTCAGAGAAATATTTTGCTTGGCTAACAATTTGCAGAATTCTAGTTTGTGGGCCGTGTGACGTGTTTTAATGTCAGGTTGGATACTGAAGGCTTTTTTCAAGGATTAGTGTAATTAGTGCGTACAGCCATGAGCACAGCTACAGTAAATAAAATGCTGCACTCTGTCTACTAAAATTAGCTGCAAGGAAGCTTACTCAAAGACAGGGTACATCAGAGGACTGTCCAACTGTTATCCAGGTTTATTTGGACCACAGAATATTATATACATTTTATCAAACTTTCAGTAAATTGTGTCAACTTTCAGTAAAGAGGAATAAAATGTCTACTTTAAAACTTTTCTAAAGCCAAGGCCTACATGTTATCCAGACAAAAAACAAAACAAAAAAAACATTTAAAAACAAAAATTGATGTCCAAAACTGCAAGCTATCTTACATAATTGTAGTTACTATTAATATCTTAGTAAGGGACAGGCTATTCCTTGAACGAGGCGGCACTGATCCTGCAAACGATGTGTCATCACTGCAGCCCACACTCCAGACTTGAAAAGAAGACCTGAGCAATTGTAGTAGCAAAACCTTAGAAGTTTCACCCAGTGATTCATACTCTTTCACTAAAAAATACACCTACATGCACACACGTACGACCACCTGATACTTTTTTATAAACACCTAGATTTCAGAGGTTTTGTAAAACTCATCGTCACAAATTCAATAAATCTTTACAAAAAAAAATTAAAAATTGCATCTTCATTAAGGAAAATGTCCTGTTCCCAAGTTGAAATCTTACCAATCTCTCCTGAACTACATTTTAAACTGGCTCTGCAAGGCAGGACTTACTGTGCAGTCATATAAAGGGTCAATGTGAAAGTTGGATTTATTTTGGAACTGGCACATCAGGCAAATTGGAATGTTTTCTTCACTTTCTTTGCAGTATCTGCTTCGAAGCTAGAGGGATTAGATGTTTGCCTCTTTTAAGCACCAGAAACTCAGGATTGTCGTGCCACAAATGGAGCTGTTGGTTTTTTTGCTTTTGAAAAAGATGCTAAAGGGGGTTGTTGGTGGGGGTCTGCGGTTCTGCCTCTTTGCATGCTGAGTAAAACTGTGTGTCAAATGAACGAGACAAAACATTGAAAACATTGATAATCTTGGAATATAGGAAATATTCAGAAGTTAACTATCTAATTGTCCATTTTTTATTCACTGTGATAGTTTTTTTTTTAAAAGAATTGAGCTACATGGGAAATTTTCTAATGAGGTCAGATAAAAAGACAAAAAAAGACACAAAAGAACATATCTGACTGATTATACCATTATTAGTTTTACTGGTACTGTCTGAATGGGTCTGTGTCACTCTTGGACAGTTCTTAATCTGTCTATACAGTTGTGATTTTATAAAATAAATAAATATTTGAAACTATTTTCTGCATTTAAAAAAAATACTGTCATGCCTTTTGTTAAGAAAAGAATCGCACAACTTCCACAGACAGCAACAGACTCCCGTGCCTCACCTACTTTGTCAGAGCAGAGCAGAGAAGGATAGCAATATCTCCAACAGAGACGGTATCATCTCCTAGATACAGTTAGCATGTGTGTGAGGCAGTTTGGAGGCTGACAGGCTGTCATTTTGATGTACAGTTTAATGTAGAGGTGCACACAAAAGGACAACCAAGGCCTGCTGAGCTGAGTTCCTAATAAGTCACACAACATGAAGACAAAAACTATCTAGAAATTTTGTTTGTAAGATTACAAGGTGCATGTCAAAATCCTAACTGTGTATTTTGTTACTTATAAAATTGATTTCAGTGGATTATGAGGTCTCTCTGCATTCCACACTGGTATGATGCATCCAACAGAGTGAAATCCTACAACACTGTGATGTGAAACACTCACCCCTTAACGTGCACACACTCCAAAGTGAAGAAGCTTTCAGTAAATGCCCACATCATGCGTGCTTGCGTATTTTTGTCCTGCACCATCATGCCCAGAGTCTCAGCCGGTGAGCCAACAGATGTGCACCCAAATGAGAACAATCGTTTCTCTAACCTCTCAGCATCAGAGGTCAACAGCAGAAGGCGGAGGACACCACTTATAGACTACAAGAATTTACATGTTCATGCCTCCACTGAGAGCGTGACAGGTTAAATACGAACCCAGCACTACAAACACTGCTTTTGTATTTAAAATAAATAAATCAAAATTTGGTACTCATTTTTTTATCTGAGCATCCATTGGAAAATAATGAGATTTGTACGTGAATAAAGCAGACAAATGAGGAGCATGCATCTGAACAGAGCTTGAATGAAAGTGACAGGCAGCCAAATGATGGCATGAAATTAAAGTAATGATGTGGCGTGGCAGATCTTTTTATAGAGACTATCAGGGTCAAAAAATCATGACTCTGAAACGGCAGACACCTGTTGGGAGTTTCCAGCAGAGAGGTAGTCAAAAGTTGTCACGTAAAGACAAAAAGATGACAATTGCATGCAGTTTTCATTCCACTAAGAACAGAAGCAGTCAGTGCTTTTAAAAGCACCAGTGTCACATCCAAAGGGTGAATTTAGAGCATGAACAGCATTTGAGCCAGCTGTAGGGGTTTATTTTAAAACTAGTGAAGTTTAAACAAAACTAAGTCAAAATTAATTCAGAAGTTATAAAGTTTTTTTTATAACTGAAAAAAAAGCTGTTAGAGATTTTCAAATTAAGTACAGAAGAAAATATCTTTTTTTTTTTTTTTTTTT
>NC_051430.1:15422615-15440594 GCF_001649575.2 Kryptolebias marmoratus | reverse complement strand
TGCTCGATCTGCAGAGAACTGTGCCGCTAAAGTTGAGATTATCCGTTCTTCGGATTTGAGAAGCATCGCCTCCATGTCGGCTCGGGTTAATGGCGGCTCTTCGTGGCTAGTAGCACATGTTGTCTTTAGGCTAGTAGAGGGATTTTCTTCCTCCCCCAGTTCTTCTGGGGGCTGAGGCAGTTTCTTTGTGGGCTTACCCATCTTTGCAAATATTTTGGACAAGGCGACGCTGTGCTTGCGAAGTATGTAAAGGCTATTTCTGAAGGATTTGAGCAGAGCTCTCCCGGTTTGCTGCCTACTCCGCCATTACTCAGACTGGAAGTCAGAAAAAAAATATCTTAAACCAGTAACAACCTGAAAAAGCACTACTGACACAAAACTTCAGTTAGTATAACGGGAAGTATAATGGGAATACACACTAAACCAAACAACTACAAAATTCTGAAAACAAACAAAAACAGAAAAAGAATAAAGTAACAGTCTTTGAAAAAATACACAGTGTTGCCTTCCATCATGTATGCCAAAACTTTAAACAAAGATGTTACACAATCTGTTCGAGCTTAAAGTAGTGTGTGTTGAGGATGGCTTTCAGCAAGTACCACACTAAATTATAGCTCAGTTGAATGAGTTACAACCATTTTTGTGTTGATTTAGGGTAATTAGCTGTGGCAGCCATCTTGAATTGGACTGACTCCAAAGTTAGTCAGTTGTAGATGTACAGCCAATGATTAGTTTTTCATTAAAAATCTGCTCAGTGCTTCATTATCATTAGGACAAGTGAACACACATGCACACACACACAGACAATTACATGTTTGCCTGCCTGGGGAACAAACATTCTGTTTACCTTCTCCTGTGTTCCTAACTGCGATGCACTGAAACGTTTCACGGCAACAGAGTTCTGAAGAAGATGCTGCAAAGCTGAGTGAATTTCAAATCTAAACAAACAAAAATTTCCACATCTAAAGTGCACAACAACAAAAAGAAAAGACCAGAAATTTTAATTTCTTGCCAACTCTGGTAAGTTTTTTTCTTCTTCTGCAAAACAACATAATTCCTATTATATTATTATTTAACAGTGAGTAAAAGTTAATTCTGTCGGTGAAATTCCATAAAGCCGGTAAGCTGTTATAGTTTCTGGCTGTCTTAAAGAAAGTTGACTTTTCCTCACACAGAATAAGGGACAAAAACTACGTTGATGGCAGAATCTGGAAAACAGGCAAACTGTCACTTCTCTGATTACAGGTACACTTATTTCTCACAATTATTATTTTGTTGTTGTTGTCTTTGTGTAAGAAAAACAGCATGTTTTTGTGCTGTTCAGTTTTCTGTCAGCGCTTTACCTCACTACATGTGGATATGAATCCTACTGGAGTTTATGTCTTTTAACGTCTGCAAACAATGCAAAACTCATGTGTGTAAAGCTGATCAGTTTGGTGTCTTTATTCATTGATCGATCTTTTTATCACTCTGTAGACAGAGACAGCAGGCGACCAGCGACAGCAGAGTCTGCATCAAGTGGATCAACAAAATGGTGACCAAAGAGGTGCAGAAGCAAATCGCAGCGCTCCGTGCAGAGTTTCATCTCATGAATCTTGAGCTGAGACAGCAGATGGAAGCTGAGCTCAGGAAACATCTGGGAGAACCAGAGGGGAAGGAAGCAAGAGCGCCTCGCCAACATTTCACCTCACACGACCTAGAATACACGGCAACGAGGCAGCTGATGAAAGTGGAGGATGACAATAGTGACAGAGAGGAAGATGAGGAAGAATTAGTTGACCAGATATCGAGATCCGACTCTCCTGAAACGTCTGACAGAGATGATAATGGTTTTGATGATGATGATGATGATGAGGAGGAGGTATGTGATGATGAAATCAGGCCTCTCCCTGCTGATGTTCACAGCACCTCACATCAGACTGAACGCTGGCCAATCAACAAGCAGACTTTCCCATCACAAGCTCCCAGTGTTTCTGACACCAACCAGCTGATGAAGCAGTCAGAGGAGAAGAAAGGCACAAAGAATCCTCTACACATGTTCGTGGCCGGCGAACAAAAATGCAAGGAGGAACGTGTCGGTGTGGATGAAATGAAAATAACCGAGGCTTTGCTGATGGAGAACGAGTGGAAGAAATGGCTGGACGAGCAGGAAGGGAGGGTGAACTATAACAAGGGAAAACCACGAGGCAAAAAGAAAACGGAAAAACAGGAGAACAGTGAAAAATACGCAGGGGCAGCGAAAACGGGGAACACAGACACTATGAAGAAATTCAGGACAAGTGTCGGTCATTTTTTCTATCCCTGTTCAGCTTACAAGTGGGAGAAATTTGACAACGTGGGCTGAGACTTGTGGCTGCAGAAAAGGTGCTGCCCTCTTAAGGCCATGCTTCATATTAAAGCCACAGCTTTAGTTACTTAATAAATAATGAGCCTGATTTTAGCATACCTATTTGTCAGTGCTTCACTGTGCATTAAAGTAAATTACTGTATGAGTTGGTCAGTGGTCAATTTAATTACAGAAGTGTGTTTTGGTAACTCTCCAGGCTCTATAAAAATGTCTTTTTTCTGAATTAATATTCACACAACTCACCTCCCACTTCTTCTGCAACAAAACAGTTGTTTCTCTACTTGTGTTTTTTTTTTTCAAATTAACTCAGTGAAGTACACCGGAGATCAGTTCTCTTGCCTAGCACGTAAAGGAAAGATACGGATCAAATGCTTTCCTGAAGCTTATATGAATAATAATTTATTAGGGGAGGCATAGCTTAGCACATATCCATGTGAAGACATCCCAGTTTCTCTGGAATTTCAAAGGATGTCAGTCAGTGAGTTTTCTAATGAGAACTGCAATTCTACTCCTATCACAGGACCGACACAGAGGCATACAGACAACCATAACAACACGCTCACACACAAGTTCAACTTAGACTCTTTAACTGACCTATTCTGCACGGTTCTGGCCTGTGTGTGGATGCTACATTCACACAGTGAGAACATGCAAACATGCAAAGACCCAGGTGAACCAAGACCTCCTTTACTTTAAATGTTATTATAGTCTTTGTTATTTAAAAAAAAGGGGAGGGGGGAACTCTGAGAATGCAAAAACCAAACCAAAAAAGAAGTTGGTTTGCTGCAAATATATTTTTGAATCATAACGGGAAATTCCAAATGAGAATATTCTAAAGATAGAGAATATTGTCATTGGTCTAATTCTCTCTCCAGGGAGCTACATCAGCTTTGTACCAGCAGGTGGCACTACATCTCTTCCAAGACGCATCCAAATTTAGAACCGAGCTCAGCAGTGCCAGTGCATTGATGTAATTCCAAAAATCCTTGTGTGTTTGTCTAATACGCACTAATCACAGGCTGCACTTTTATTTTAAAAAGGGCTAAAAAACAGGTGTTACCAAGTCAGAAAATGTATCCTGCAGTGAAAGAACAGAAATACTTCTGGTCTATTTATATCTTCTTCTGTTCCTGATGCTTTGCTGAAGTGAGCAGTGAGAGCTTTGAGTAAAATCTTAACCCTGGAACAACGCCAGCTTCAGACAGACACCCACCAAAGCAGCATATGTACTGATCACCCTGAGCTTTTAGGAGCGGAGTAATGCTTGAGATGTAGGCTGCAGTTTATTCAGTTTACTTTATAATTACATTTTCCCAAAGATCTGGTTGAAAATGATGAAAAGAGAAAAAAGTGCAGAGACATTGCATTACTTACGATGTTACAACAAAGACCTAAAATGTGACAAATCTTAAAGTACCCATTTGTATTCTGTTTTTATACAGTTAAAATGGCAGTAAAATGCTTGAACTTGTCCAGGTGCTCCTCTAACAACCAAGGTGTTGAAACCAATAAGTTACAGTAACTCTTACAGTAACGATTACAGCAGCTCTGTCTCTCTTCGGTGACTACAGGCTATAAATATTGGGACAAAATCAATAGAAAATAATAAAAAAGGCAGGTATATTTTAAAAATAAACAAGTCTTCACAGATTTTTTTTTATGTGTCTCTTTCTCTTCCTGAATCAATAAAACTGGCTTTCCAGATCATGATGATTTCCAAGGAAACCCAATGAAAACAAAAAGATGTTCTTCTGAGGTTAAAAGCTACAGATAGTGCATATTTAGAGTGGCTTTAATATTAATGGTGTCATTTTATTCCAAATGAATTTCAGATGTTAATCAGTGACAAATCGTACAAATAGTTACTTTCCACCTGATGCCATTTATGACTTATCATTCAAAGTAAATGAGCTCATTTAAAATGCAGGGTCACATTCATATTGAACAACATGATCACTTACAATAAGGTCGAGGGACAAATCATGCATTAGGAACATTATCAGAGAGTCATAATATGCAATCCTACCAGTTCCCAGCCAGGATTGATTTTTCTGTGCAACAGAAACACTTGTGATGCAATGGCTATTGGGAAAGCTTCGCCTACTGTAAGCTACAGGGAAGCTCATTTGCAAATATTTAGTATCCGCTCACCACCGAGGAAGCGAGGCCTATATTGAGTTGCAAATGATCTATGTTTGATTAGCATGAGAAGCAGGGAAACCATCCCACAGCCTTTGGTTGACGACTGACCACAGCCCACCTGTGCCACATTGTTATTGTTTCTCTCTCTGGCAGTCTAAATCCTTTCTCTCACCTGCTTCATCCAGCCGACTTAGAAAAGCCAGTCGCTGCCAGCTGCCGTTGTTAAATTTTATGACAGTCAAGACTGGAGGACAGAGGGAAACACAACAATCGTCGCTTTTGTTGAGGCTAAGGGTTCATTTGGGGTTTTATGATGAGAGGTGCCGCTCTTTAGAAATCAAAACAGTCATTATATAAGCCTGATTTGTTTCTTTATTTTTGGAATACAGCTGTACAGTTCATTGTTTTAAAATTATCTTATTTTTCAAAATAAAAAAGTTATGGTAACTGAAGAAGTCTGTGCAAATGCTTACAGTAGGAGGTGTGATAGTTAATCGTGGAGAACTATAGGGGTAAAACCAATTCAGCCCCAGCTCATTTTTTCATTTTAATATTGTTCTTGGCAGGTTCTTTCAAAAAGCTATCAAAATCTTCTAGTCAGCTTCCTTTGAGGCCTCTGGTGTTGCGGCACACAAGTTTCAGGAAGTCTGTTAATCAGCTTTGGGTGTTCGGGCTTGACTAATACATATGCCTAAGAAAAATGGCAATGATGTCTCATTAATCAATTATTAAGGACAATTATTACCCCTAACTATCAGGTTACCTGAGCTTTTTTACTCATAGGACTATAGAGAAAGAATCGCAACCTATGCCTTTTAGCTGAAATGGCAGTAAAACGTTTCTGGTGTTCCACAAATATCAAATATCTAATTCCTTCTGTAATTTGACAAACCTCCTTATACACATATCACTATTGTACAATGTTGAGCCAATATACAGGACGTTCACACTTACCTTGCTGATGACTAATCTTGGTGGGAGGGTAGCAATAGGAGCTAAAATAAAACCCAATTCCCCAGCTTCACCTGTCCACTGAGAGAGTGACCCATCTCCATCTGTTCTGTCATTACTCTGACTTCCAATCACTCCTGGTTTTGACCCTGTTAATGCACAGTGTGCACACCAATCACTGCAGGTCACTGTGTTGAGACAAGGCTTTGAGGGAATTTTTGAGAGTAACACCAAGTCAACATTAATCATTTTTGCTTAACAGCTCTCATTATTAATTTAGCTGTCTATAGGAAGAAGCTACGTTTTTCTCGCATGCATATTCTAGGTTTAGACCAATGAGGGAACTGTTGTGAACGACTCTGTACACCTTGTTTGTGCTTGAGTGTGTGTCAGAGGTGACGTGATGGAACTGGTTGAATCGACTGAGAACAATGCTGAAGGGCAGCATTTCGGCACAGAGCAGTTTACATTTTGCAGGACACTTATTGTTCTTCTGACACCTCGTTTGAATTTGTCCTTCAGCCGTTCTTATAAGGAATAAGTGTCGTTATCGGAGGAGGAGAAGTGAAACTGATCAAGGAGACGATGCAGGTAAAATTATCCATCAAGGACAGTGAGGAGTGATGGATAGAAAGAAAAAAGAGCCTATTTTCTATCCCCAAGGACAAGAATTGACAAAACACCTTGACATCTTGCTGCAAGAACACTTTGGACTGAGCAAACTGAACAATCTGTTTGAAATAAAACAATCTTTTAACACCATTTTGCCTTAATTGTTTCCTTGGTTTTGATCACTTGTCTTCAGATTACTTCATCTTGGTATCACTTCTGCTTTCAGCTCTTAAAATCTGTATTCTTGATTATTCTTCTAGTTGTTTCAGCTAATAGATAAGATTAAAATTGTTGAAAAGTGCAAAAAAAAGAAAAAATCACGACTCAAAACTAAAGATAAAGGCTGTTAAAAAATCAGCAGCAACACTCACCATTTTTTGTTAATTTGCTGCATAGAGTTGTTCACCTTTGCATGAAAACATTCAGATACTCCAGTGCAGGTCATTCACTATTTTTCAAAAGAATGCTGTCACTCCAGCAACAGTTTTCTTAGTTAACGATGTGCAGAAAGCCTTTAAGTCAAACTTAACTGTGGGCCTTTCAGTGTTCGAAGTGATGGCCCCCAAGGCTATGATGAATCCTAGTTTATGTTGCCATCCAGGCACTCAGGAAGTGAGGCCATAAGTTGTTTCCAAATATGTGCTTCTGCTGCCACCACACAGAAAATGACCGTGCCCCTTAAAGACACTCCAGGACATCTAGTTACAGCTGATAAAAGCAAATGAGGTCAATCCCTAGAGTCAACTCAAAGCTGTAATATCCGACAAACAGCAAGATTTCAAGATTTTTGGAGTAATTAAAGCTGCACAATATTAGAAACGCAGGGAACTGCTGTATTGCTGAATACTGCAATGATGACATCAGTTGCAATAAACCCAATTTTACCTCACTCCTCTTATTGTCTGCTCTGTCACAGCGTTCAGAACCCTCTCTGTGTGCTTTAGCATCTCAGACACTACTAGCTGAACAGGCTGTGGGTATCAAGGTCAGTGGAAGTCCCTTGGATTGGCCAAATATATTATTGGTATGCAGAGCATGAATGCCTGGCACTTGTAATATAAAAGCTTATGATTTATTGCTGTCCAAGCAGTCCTTTGTGATATTTCGCACATTGGAATTGCAATAGCGATAACGTTTTGATATCTTGTGCAGCGCTGGTAGTAATTCGCTGCAACTTGGTAAACTGAACCAAACTTGAAAGTATACGACTCGGTGACTCACTTTCTCGTACAACTTTGCCTACATTTTTATGTGTTGAAAATAGATAAAGGATTATTCAACTGTAACTACATATATGACCAAACCTCACCCAATACTAATTCAGACAATGCAGTACAACCATAATAATTAAGAAGGTTAAAATAAGAAAGTCAAAGTTGATGCTTTACCAAACACCAGCATTAACAAAATCTATGAGACTGCATGGATGATAAAGGCCCACAACATATGTTTAACAGTGGATATATTTGGCATTTAGCCTTGTAGCCTCTCTGACACAGAAACCTACTTCTCAGGTTTAGCTCATAAATATTTTAGAAGATTTGAGCTGTTCAGAAGAGGAAAGCGCTACATGACTGCAAACCAGAAGCAGAGTACTGAATTTGAAAGTTACAGCATAAAATATAGATCGTGATCTTCCTGATCTACATTAAGCATCTTAAATTCATGTTAGAAAAGCATACTAAAACATATGAGGTAGAACACTACTGTGGTTACATGTGGAGGCAAAAGCACAGGGTTAATTTATCACACATTTTGTTAGCTAATGCAAGCAACAAAATGTGTACGGCTAATTCGATAACATATTATCACAGACAAGGACGCTTCGAGTTGGAGCTGTGTACAACCATAAAAAACAACGGTAAAGCAAAAGAAAAACATACTAGTTCTTGTCAGTTTTGTTCAAGCATGACTCTTTGATGTAAGCCCATTCTAAGCTAATTATTCCAGCTTATCATGAAAGAGATAAGCTGGACTTTATGAAAAATGGCTTTCCCACATATCTTAAAAAACAGGCAGAGGCAGAAGCTAATGATGAGCAATTAACTACCTATATGATGTCTTGTCTAAAATACACTCATAATAATTCCCACAGCTGTATCAAACAAACAAGATAACCATGCTGGCTAATTTTGCTGTGTTTAGTAGCTTCTTTGAATATGTTTTTACCAGCAGTTTCTCAGTATGTCAAAGCAAACATGGCCTTAACGTGAATTTAATTCTACTCTTCTTTTTGTCTTAGAAAGTTGCTCAGGTTAACAGTTCCTGTAGCATCTTTTCCTGTGAAAGCTGTAGACTATAAACCATGAACAATATTTCCCAAATGCCTGTTTAAGTAAGTGGCTGGCTGCCATAAGTTAGCTGGCCAATTTGTCAGTATTAGTCACTTGAGTTAAAACGAACTGCAGATAATGTTATACTCTCCAACACCTTATTATTATTATTATTTCCCAGTTTTTCAGTATGGGTTTTAAATGTACTTGATGTTGTTTGGTTTATTTAAATGTATCGGTTCTGGCTGGGCTCTCCACTCATAGTAGGAAAAGATTTTAGTTTCTTTTTTTCCCCCCTCTTTTTTGCACAACAGCTGGCATAACATATGGGTGGTTTCCCTTGAGGTCTGGCCTTGGAGCCTGGGAGTTATATGATTTACGTCAGCTGTTCGGATAAAGGTCTTCTGATCAGAAATCTCTGATGGTGTTTATGAAATTTGCTTGGGAAGCCAGTCTCCCGGTTTGAATGGCATGACCCTTTGGCTTCTGATGACACTGATACCACTCGTTGTACTTGGAACTAGTTTATAAGTCTGGATCTGAAGGCCTGGCAGAATCTTAGCTCTAATTACCAGAGCTCTAATTGCACTAATTTGGTGTCTCCAATTTTCACTTTTGGACTTCCCACTAAAACTCAGCACAGGTGTTTCTGCACATTAATTCAGCCACTTGATAATAATGGCTCCTGTCTGCATCATACAGCTTACTCCTATGTACTGAATTGTCTCTGGGGCATCTTTGCAGAACATCTGGGACCCTGTGTGATGTAGTGGACCCTGGTTTCTATTTCTCCACTGCTGAGCTATTCATGTGCTATCATGAATAATGTCTCTGAGCTGTTGTTATGACCAGCCAGTGTTAGCCAAGGGTAGAATTTCTCTGCTGTGTTTTATAGCTGATCCCATAGACACAGCAGAACTCCAAACCTTTAGTTAATATTTGTTGCAGCGCCGGGGAAGACCAGTGTACGCATCCAAAAGAAAGCTGCCTCAGTATGTATTGAATTAGATATCAGGTCAGGTCAACTGGATAATGACAGAAAATTACTCTGCAGCAATGTCACATTAGAGATCGAATCACTAAAGTGAAAGAACTTGGAAGATGGGGAGGAAATCAAGAAATAGCAACAAAACAATGGAACCTATCAATACTCTGTAAAGTTAGTTTAAGGTAAAGAATTAATGGGACCTAGATTACTTGATAGAAACTCACATTATGCAAACACAGTTGTCTAGAAATGGAAAAAAGCTGATGATTTGATTAACCTAATAATATATGAAATGCATTGTTTCAATAATACAAAACTCTTCTCAAAGCAAAAAAGAAATCATTGAAATACAATGTGAAGGCTGTCCGTTTTGTAAATTTTACAACTAATTTAGACTTGTGAAAAAGGGAGTTTAATAGGGTACTGATATTCTTTTTTTTTCAGCTAGTGTCAGGACTTGGGTTTTTTTTTTAGTTAGTCTTTAAGTTTCTTTTGTATTGGGTTTATTGTCTTCATGTTTAGTTTAGTCTTTGTTCAGTTTCTGCTCCTTGTATTCCTGTCATCATTCACTTGTCCTCAGCTTATCGCTTGTCAGCCTGCCACGCCCATCTTCACCTGCCCCAAGTTTGTAATCACACACCTGTACCCACTTGTCTCTTTTCTCCACAATCATTCTATATCAAAACTGTTTCATAATTTTCTTGTATTTTATATTGAATGGTTATGTGAAGAAAAGTCACTGTTTACTGTGAAAGTTGAAAGCCAATAATGGATTAGTTTACATAATTAATATATAATACATTTGCAGCATGCAGCAAATGACAGGAGAGGGTGATCGAATAGTGAATAAATAAATTAAATAGAATAGTGATTAAACGGGTGGAGAAGTGAATTGCAGAGCTCCGAGCAAAACTTCTTCACGTGAATCTTGAGCTGAGCGAGCAGATGGAAGCTGAGCTCAGAAAACAACTGGGAGAACCAGAGGGGAAGGAAACAAGAAAGACTTCCCAACATCGCAACTCACAAGACCAAAAAGTTGCAATTCTTGGTCTTGAATAATTTAATTTTGGTGTGGCAGCTGGCGCAAACAAGACAGCTGGTGAAAAAAAGAAGTTGAAGACTGCAATGATAGGGAAGGAAAAGATGAAGAAATATCACTTGGCCGAATGGTGCTGAGCTCCAACTTTGCTGAAAAGAACCACACTAACCACAGCTTAAAGAAACTGTCAGAAGATAAAAGCTCCAGGATGGCGTCAGATGGACATGATTCTGATAATGACAACATCAGTGATGGGGATTTTTATGATGGTGACATCAGGCCTGTCTTTGCTAATGACCATGGTACCTCCCATCAGACTGAATGTTGGCCAAAAAGAAACCCGATATTATCATCAGAAGCTCCCAGTGTTTCTGACACCAACCAGCTGATGAAGTCAAAGAAGGAAAGTGCAAAAAAGCCTTTCCCACTGTTTATGATCAATGAACAAAAGCGTAAAAAGGAAAGCGCCCATGTGGATTAATCAAAAATGGACGAGGCTTTGCTGATGGAGAGCCAGTGGAAGAAATGGTTGGATGATCAGGAAATGAGAGTAAACTATACCAACAGAAAACCACGAAACAAAAACGAAACCTCAAAAACACAGAGCGGAGCAACCTCATATACCAGAAAATCTAATGCAGAAAAACAAAACAAATGGACAAATGAGCACTCATTAGAAAATTTTACTTAATCTCTGTAACTATTTCTATTCTTGTGTGCCTTACGAAAGATTCTAAGCCGAAGAGTGAAACTCAGCTCGTCTCTACAAAACCCAAAGCTTCAGTTATTTAATAAATATTAAGCACAATTTATCTGTTTCTCAGTGTTTCCCTGTGCATAATGGACGAGTTGATCAGTGGTAAATTTAATTACAGAAGTGTGTTTTGGTAACTCTCCAGGCACCAGAAAAATATTTCTGTTCAGAAATTAATATTCATACAGCTCACCTCCTACTCCCTCTGCAAAAAATAAATAAATGTTTCTATCCCTCTGGGTTTTTTTGTTGTTTTTTTTAAGTTAAGTCAGGAAGTTAGACAAGCGATCAGTTCTTGTAAGTAAAATAAAAAAGAGCAAATGTTTTTAAATACTTATATTGATATTATTTTTCAGAGTTATGGCACTGCATCCTCAATCATTCATAGATTTCAAGGCAGAGAAACCGTTAAACACGGGCAACTGCAAGACACTTAATCACAAACTGGCGTTATTAATCCCCATTAATATCTGCAGCTGATGTCAGTCATTCTTTTGTCTATGCTTGAGTGTGTTATTTTCTTCGTTAACAATGTCCAGACATCCTTAAAGTCAATATTAGTCATGTGCCTGTCAGTGTTTGAAGGGATGGAACCCCCAGGCTGTAATGAATCCTAATTTATTCTGCCGTCGAGGCACTTTTAAAGTGATGCGTTTCTGTTGTCACCACACAGAAAATGATCATGACTTACTAACACACTTCTCCCTACAGGGCATCTAGTTATATATTGTTTTAGTCTCCACAAAAGCAAACAAGGACAGATAAAATTAATGTGAAGTAGCAATATATAGGACAAACAGAACGAGTCCAAGGTTTTTAATGTAGTGAGCAATTATCCTCTGCGAGGCAGTGAGAGGAGGTAAACTGTAAGAAGTTATAGGCTACGTGATTTACATCAATACACCACCTAAAACATACACCAGTGATTCTTAAAGTCCTAGACTCAATGATAAGTCAGCCCACGTGTTAGTTTGCATTGCACTGAAAGGCACTGATACAATAAAATGAAGTGTTTACTACTGAGGTAGTGTAGAGTGGTGAGGCTCCTTTAAGAGTGCACACAGAGAAAGAGAGTGAGTGCACGGGACGGGGGAGGGAGGGAGAGAGTCTGTGTGGTAGTTGGAGAACATGAGTGAAACAGAGGAAATTAGGCAGGAAAAGATTGAACTTCTCGCAGTAAATGTACAGTGTAGGCGGCACTAACAGCAATAAATGCTAAACTCTTCAAGCCACCGTCTGTCTGAGTCTGTCTTCCCACTGCTGTGTAAATAACAGGGGGTTAGCTGCAAGTCGCAGCCTCAGCCTCTGTTGGTGTCATTATCAGAAACAAAGGCAGCAGAGACAAAGGTGTGATGTCACGTCACCGTGGAGTTCTCTAAATGTGCAAGGGAAAGAGAGGTAGATTTAGGAAACCAAGTTTTTTTTAAAGATGAGGGGACAGAGAAATATGCATTCATTTCGTCTTTACTAAATTATTAGTGACAATTACTATTCTCAGTAATAAATGTGGTAAAAAGCTCATACGAAATGAACATTTTTCTTTCAAACTGCGTCCTTTGGGCTGAGGTTTATGCAGCTCACTGAAGACAGACGGTGTCATTTTTCACACGAGGTTGTTTTTGTAGTTTAACTGTCAAAGCATCTGTAACCTCAATCATTTTGATGTTAGTGCCTTGTTGCCTTTAAGTTCACTTTATTGAACGTGTTCATTCTTGTGCGAAAACACAGGCGTTTCTTTTCGTTGAGGCATGAAAAGTAATTAAGTTGATCGAACTTTGTTAGACTTTCTTATAAAATTACAGTGCACATTAAGCTTTACTGACCAAAGCTAGTTAGGTCCTCAAGCAAAACAATTGGAGGCAAACAGAGGCATTTATTTTGGTTGTAAGCAAAGTTAATCAAAAGGGTTTGCTTATTGCTAGATTTTTCAGGTGTTTGACCTTATCTAGGAATCAGATTTGGACATTTCTATTAAAAAAAAATTTTTGACATGCACTTTATGCAATGGATCATAACACAAAACATGCAGTCAACCTTTAACCCATTCATAATTCAGACTATTCGCCCGTCCTAACATAAAGTTCTGAAGACAACACGCTTGTCTAGGCTGATGTCTTTCCAAGTCGGAGCATTCCCTTTACTTCTTAGGATTTGCAAAGTCCAAGAGCTTGCATGAATGGAAACATCACGACACATTGCATCTTTTGGCACTGAGCCTTGTAGTCTCTGACACAAAAACCTATTTCTCAGGTTGGACTGATAAATACTTTAAAAGCCTCTGAGCTGCGCAGAAGAAGATAAGAGGAAAACCTGTAAGACACGACTGCAAAACGAGAAGCAAAGTGGTGAGCTTCAGAGTCACAGCATAAAATATAGAGGCTGGGATTCTTCCTGACCTATATCATAAATATCAAGCATAAATTTTAAAAAAAGTACTACAAACATTGAACGTGTGATGTGGCAAACTACTGTGGGGGCAGATATAAAATGGCCGGAGCCAGAGTTAATTTAGAGTACACTTCAAGATGAAGCTGTGTACAGTGGAACAAAAAAACGTAAAAGCAATGGAAGCTCTTCATACTTTGCCCGTTTAGTAGAGGGTAAAGAAGTTACACAGACCCTGAATTAGTTAGGCTCACTTTGAGCAACATGGTTGTCTACAAATGTAAACATAATGGTTTCTAAACCTAATAAAGTCAGAAATGTGCAGTCTGAATGATGACTTCTACAGTACTCATGTCAAAGTAAAATCAGATGGAGGACATATATAATCTGGAGATTGTTTTGTTTTTGTTTATTTTTTTTAATGCACATGTCATTCAAATGTGTAAAAAGAAAAAAATGTTTGAGGTGTTTTGAGGTCTGGAGCTATTCCGTGTAATGCGTTACTGATGCATGCATAAAAGCAAACACAGTCAAATCTACTTTGCATCGAAAACGAAAGTAGTATGTGATTCCATTTTACAGTGTGGAGTCAATAATTAAATTACTTCCAAACTTGGCTGGCATCATTCTCATCACCCAGTTTTAAAATCAGAACACTGAAATGTCTTTTTAAAGTTAATTTTTACATTTCCTTTTCATGAGCTCGGAGTCTATACTTGTATACTATTACTATTACTTTATTATTAAAAAGTCATACAGAATCATGGAGTACTGCATTCAAAGAGTGCATTTATGCATTTAGGCAGCAAACAAGTGCTTTATCAGCATGGAGTACAAAAAAAATGCAAATGTTTTTGACATGATCCTTTTAGAAGCACAAATTGTGGATATAAAAAAAATCTACATTTACTGGATCGTTCAGTGACATTATGTGTTGTGTGGTACATCTCACTCTTTATTATTTTAATCCTCTCTCATACACTTCATCTTGTTTTTTTATATTCATCTTATCTTATGTTAATTAACAATAAAAGAAATGAAACATCCTGTCCTTCATTGTTTCTTGTCTGATCATCTCACCCACATCTAGCTGCCTGTTGTCACTAAAGGTCAGTAAAGGTAATCTTCATCACCATCATTTCCTCTCATTACCTGTTCTATTGTTGTCTTTTTCATTTCTTATTATCGCCAGTTGTTCTCGCCTGTGTCTGTGCGTTCGTTTGGCTGTACCTTTTAGCAAAATATGTCATGAACCACTGAATACATTTTAATTACACTGTACAAAAAATAAATCATTGGGTTGACATCTAAACTTTGTAAAAGAGATCCGTGATCTCAATGGCATTAGCCTGGTTAAATAAAGGTTAATACATTGTCTGTTAGCAAAATATCTTGTGAATTTTGTGAGACCTTGAGTGAAGAATCATAGTCCGTATCTACAGCTGATTAACATTTGGACTTATTCCAATTCAGGATGGCTGCCAGAGCTTATCAACGTTATTCAGCTCAAAAATGGCTATAACTCAGTCAGTTTGGCAAATATTGAGCTGAAACTTGTTGTGATAGTAGCTAAGACTCATTCCAAACACATACTCTGAGTGTGACATCTCACAATATCACAAGATTGCGCATCATGTTATTTTTAAGGACTGACATAAGATGGTCTTAGTCTACAACTCTGGAATTAAATGCTTCCAGAACTGCTAGTCCTTTAACCTTTTACCTACAGCCTTGTACGTTATGTATGTATGCTGTATGGAAACGTATCCTTGTGCTTTACCCTAAGACCTGAATGAAACAATAAAGTGTTTAACTGGTTTGCCACCGCTCTGTTCTTTCAAGGCACGCACAACCCACCCCCAACCCCTCAGAAAGCAACTCACAGACTCAGATTTTTTGCATGTTATGTAACAGTACAGTGCTAAGGCAATAAAACAAATGCCAGCTAAGTCAATAAATATGTGCCTTCTTATATCTCTTCGACTGAACGCGCTGCATTTTCCCTCGAGATTTATTAAAGGGACCTTTCGCCAACTTCTGAGAGGAGATGTGCTAAATCACTTTGAGACGGCAGTCTGGATGATGCTCAAAAGCAGGTCAGGAGCACTTAGAGACAAAAAGCTCCGCAATAACTGTTGCCACTTGAACGTTTAAAAGGGAAAAAAAACTCAAGTGCATTCTTCATCTCCAGTATTAATACACCCGTATTATTAGATCAGGGCAGTCTGTGTGAAATGAGATGGTCAGCTGTGGATGGTCAGCATGGCTATAGGCAGGAGAGTTTCGAGTTATGATTCTAAAGCAGGGGTGGCTTATCCTGGTCCTCGAGGGCCACTATCCTGCATGTTTTCCTTGTTTCCCTGCTCCAACACACCTGATTCAGAGGTTAAATTACCTCTTCTTGTTCTGCAGAAGCCTGTTAATCACCCATTGATTTAAATCAGCTGTGTCGGAGCAGAGAAACAAGTAAAACATGCAGGATAGTGGCCCTCGAGGACCAGGATTGGCCACCCCTGCTCTAAAGACTTAAAGAGTCATGTTCCTGCTCAGCTGCTGAAGCTTGACAACTAATGTTGTTATTAAGCATGCATCAGGACACAAACAGCCTTTTAGTTTAGCAAATCTCTGCCTCTGGGATGCCCTGACTCAGCATGTTTAATGATGTAGGGGGCATACCTGATATCTAACTCCATGAGTGCTGGTGGGGTTTCATGAAAAAAAAGGAAAGGACCCCTCTGGAGAATGCATTCACTCAGGCAAAGACTTTCAGAGTATTGGAGTGATTGAGAAGGCAAAATGATATCTGATCAGGTTTGTTGATGGGGACCACACTCAGCACTGGTTGTAGTCATAAGGCCAACAGGCAGAGTCCTACTAGCAGCAAGGGTAGAGTAAAGAGGAGAGTGGAGTGAAAAATCAATGAGCGCGTCACATGACAGGAGGAGCAGGGAAGGAGCTGCAGCACCATCGCTGTCAAACTTGTCCCATTTATCCAGATCAGTTCCACCCCTCACTGTCAGACCTTTTGCATCCACGCACACACTCATTGTTTTCGACCTAGAGGGTATTTTTTTTTTTTTTTTTTTATCTTTACTCACAGAATCGCTTGCGTTTTTACGCAGCTGCTCCTCCTCTCCCATCATCGTCACCGCCGCGGTGGGATCCACCACCAGCCTCTCGAAGCACGCCGAGCCGAGCGAGGAGCTCTTCTGCTGGTGGATCACCAGCTGGGACGCCAGGAGCTTGGCGCCCCCGCGGGCCGTCAGCTCGGGCTTGCTGCCCGTGGCCCCCGACGCGCCGCAGAGCAGGGGCTGCCCGTCGGAGCTCGCCCCTCCGGCGGCCGCCTCGCCTCCTCCGGCGCACTTGTCCCCCTCGAAGCTCAAGTTGGGCTGCGACGACGAGAACACCCGGTCCAGCTGTTTCTTTTTCCTCTTGAACATCCACAAGCCCGACTCCTTCTTGGTGCCCTCCGCGCCCCCGGCGGCGCCGCGGCGCTCCGATCCCAGTTTGGGACTCAGCCACGGCTTGGTCTTCTCCTGGAAATTCTTCCACATCCTGCGCTGGTAGGACAGAGACTCGTGCCTCTTGGCGGAGCCCTCGGCTTTGGGGGATTTCTGCTCCATGGTGCCTGTGCAGCAGCCGGCCAGCCTGAGCACACTCTGTGATGTTGGTGGAGGGATGTGACAGTCGGGCTGCTGCAGACTATATGTGTGTGCGTGTGTGTGAGAGTGTGTGTGTGCGTGCGTGCGCTCCCACTGATGGTTAATTTACAGCGCCAAGATGAAGGAGACGCGCACAGTGACGGGAACAGCGGCTGCTGATCCTAAAAGACACCTCGCAGAAAAAGCCCCCCGACGTCGCACTGCCGTGTGCAACCAATTCAGGTCGTCTAAAGTTTGCTCTCACCTCAGCTGGGAAGTTGGAGCGCATCTGGTCACCTCTGGGAGTAGAGGGGGGGACGGGTGAAATAATCTTATAAACCCTAAAACAAAATAAATGCTCGGTTGGCTCTCCCCTGCTCTCTGTTTAACTCCAAACTTGCACATTAATTGTTACGTCCTAATGAAGGGCGAAAGGGGTGCACCCGCGCCTCCCTCTGGCCGAAGCGCGCAACTTGACGGGATGACCTGGGTGATTTCGTAACACAAGCCCCCCCCGGTGCCTCGTGGAGGATGTGCGTGATTCATCCGTGGACCCCAGTTTGAGCTTGCTGCTGTGAACTTAAACTCACCTCCAAAAGCACTGATCCTAACTAAAAGTGCATCTGGCCCAAAGTGGGAAATCTTCCGAGGCTTAACAGATTTGTGGGGTCATGATGCTGCGGACGCCATATGTCTGGATATGAGGACGGTTCCTCCTCAGCAATTAGGTCAAGGCCTCGGCAAAACGCTATCAGCCCACGTGCAGCAGTGAGCAGCCTCCTCTGGTTTTATTTTCTTGCTGCTGCGCTGCTCTGATGTGTAATAATAACTCATTACACCCCCCCCC
>NC_051430.1:15418094-15422591 GCF_001649575.2 Kryptolebias marmoratus | reverse complement strand
TCCTCCTCCTCTGGTCTTTGTTTCAGAGCTGCCCCCTCAGTGAACACTGTTCCTACCTTTTACACTCATTAAAACAAAAGCAAAACACATTTCTGTCTAATCTTGGCGCAGATGCACACAAAAGAGGTCAGAGTGGCAATTTATTGTGTGGATGTTACCCAAAGAAATTGTATTTTTTTTTTTGTAAAAATACAGAGTGAATGTTGAGTGAGTGCTGAATGAATTTGCTGAAGAAGCAAAAGCTGAGTTGTTGGAGCTAAAAGAAGCAACACATTTGTTTAAAAAAAAGGGGCAGAACACTAGCTAAATGCTAGCTATAAGCCAAAAGTAGCAAAATGCTAGCTAAAATCTGAAAGAAGCAAAAGGCTAGCTAAAAGCTAAAAGGAGCAAAAATGCTGGGTAAAAGTTGCAAAAGGCTAGGTAAAACCTAAAAGTAGCCGAATAGTAGCTAAAGACTAAAATTAGCAAAATGCTAGCTAAAAACCTACGTGTTGCAGAATAGTAGCCAAAAGCAGCTAAAAACTAAAAGCAGCATAAGATTACAAAACCTGAGCCTGCAGCTGAAGCAGGTTTTAAAGGGAACAATGGTTTTTTTGGATGATTTGGAGAAATATTAATATATTTCTGCAAGGAAAAGTATTTATAAATAAAGTTAAACATTTTGAAAAGTAGAAAAGCTCCAAAACCCGAATGTCATAGCGCCCGTCTGCTGAATGGGCTGAACATTTTTGATATGTGTATGGCTGAATTAGCACAAAATAGGCGGCTGTGGTTTGATTGCAAACGCACGTGAAAAATTCAATCAAGGAAAACAATAGAGCAAATGCTGAGTCAGATTACACACAGTTAGTGTTTACTTGATGTGATGTCATCAGTCGGGCTGATGATGAAGGCTGAGTGATACAGTCTCTGCCTTCTGTGAGGACATTTTGCCTGGGCCCTCTCACTGTACAAGCATGATGATCAGCCCTCAGCAGTGTGGGACACTTTATAGCAACACTAACTCCTGCAGTCAATCCTCTTTTTTTATGTCATCTTTTGCAATTGTACTAAATAAGGGATGAGCTGCCAGTAATAAGGTTCCTCAGGTACCTCGTCTAATAGAACTAAATGCTTCAATTACAAAACCTGACAGGGATCTGCTTCGAAACCTCCCGTCTTTAGTTAAGTAGATGGAGCTGTGGGCCCGCGAGCCAAGAAAGGGCCCGTCAGCTGCCATGAGCTTTTCAGTGAGTTCAGTGTAGAAAACTGTTGAATCTGCACTCTTCGTTGTAATGATTCTGGCTCTAGACGAGGACCCAATCGACTGCTGCACTTACCTACACGCGACAAAACCACAGCCACCTCAAAAGTTCAAAATCTTCCCTTTAAGCGAGCGCAGCTGTGTGTACTTTTATCACACCTGGCTCAGTGTTAGATACACTGGCTAAGTAAGCATGACATGATTTATCCTTTTTCACACCGGTGAGTGACCTGCGGTGGATAATAGCAGCAGTCCCGAATCAGTGTGCATTTTCCAGCAAAAGCAGCCTGTTCTGGAGAAAACTGAATTGCTAATTGTTTTGAAGTCTTTTGTTTTCTTTGCTTTTTAATCCACCGGAGGGACATGAAAACAGAATTCATTCCTTCCATTGTGCATTTTTAAATTGCTTGACGTATGAAAGTACTTTGAGAGCTGGTATCTTTTTTTCTCCTTTTTCCACCTGCGCAGTATTGCTAAAATTAGACACGTCTTGTCCCAAAATGACGCAGATGCATTCATTCATCCCTTGTAGGTTGGACTATTGTATCTCTATATTATCAGAATGTGTGAAAAACTCCCGAAAAAGTCTTCAGCTGATCCAAAATGCTGCTGCCAGAGTTCTATAAAAGTCAGGCTTGACTTGGGTTTCCTGAGCTATTCCTTTGTTATGCCACCATATGCTTAATCTGCTGGAGGACAAACTGATCACATACAGCTCCTTAAGAGCCAAAACAGGTCCCTTGTCTTGGTGGTTAATCTGCATTTTATTGTTTTGCTTATTACAACAACCAAAACACTCACTGTATTTATGTATTTATATGGGTCACAAGTTCAGTTTTCAAGTGAATCTGTGTTCTGAAGATGATAAGTTTCACTTCTGGCAGTTAATGGGACTGAGAGCCTTTCAAACCCAGCTGTGAATCACGTTGATATAATTAAGCTTCAATCCGACGTCGCTTCAGGCCCGGTGGCTCAGACTCAGCGCCCACTGGGACACGAACCAGAGAGCACGCAAACCAGTGCACGTCGCTTCATTCAGGCTGCTTTCATCCTATGACTGAAGAAGTGTTGAAGTGATCTGTAAAAGAATGGCTGCTGTTTTTTTTGTCTGCTTGAAAGAACTGAACTTGTGTTCCTTTTGAACATGTGTTTTCCGAGCCAAAGCCATCCTGCAAGCTTGCTGCTGGAGGCTTCTATCCACCATCCCACGCTGTCAAAACAGGCTCACAGGAACAAATGAGTAGATGTGTGTGCAGTCAAAAAAGGATGGAGCCAATAAAATACAGCCCTGACGTCAGCTGTATTCATTTTGCGTTGAACGAGCTGCATCTCCTGTTGTGCGGGACTGCTTTCACTCTTCGTGCGCGCCTTATTTGCGTCCCTCTGTTCTCCTCGTCACGTTTGATGTGCAGAACACCGGCACACAGTCGTGCCCACAAACTCCCAGCTGATGTGATTCCACCTGATAGAATGGTGCAGCGTCTGAATAAAGCCGTCTTGACGGCTCGTCAGACGCAGCTCATTCACGTTTTTCCCGTATGAGCAAAATAATGATCTGCACTGTAATGATGTGCACAAAGCGTGATTAAATAGCTGCTGCTGAGTTATGCATTGATAAGTGTGTCTTTTTTTGTAATTAGCTGTGAGAGGTATTAGCCTAAAGTGCAGGTGAATCTTACTGATGAATCACCTGCAAGTAATTAGAGTTATATGATCGACAACTGCATTGATACCTGCTTAAAAGGACCAAACAAAAACAAAGCACTCAGCTTTGATATCACTTTGCAAATAGACCATTAATCCAATTAGAGGCCATCATTATCTAAAATATCACACGGTAGCCTACAAGCCAATGCATTCTGCTCATGATGAAGTAATAAGCCAAGCTGAAGTGAATGCACATCTACAACGACATGAATGTTGCATCACACCGTCTGTGTTCGCTCTCATTTTAAGCGTCTGTTATTGCACACGTGTAAGTGGTATTTACTCAGATAAAAAGCTGCTGCAATCATCAAGTATCTGTTGTAGTGAAATGGGGAAAAAAAGTAAATTAGCGCTGCTATCGTGGCGCTTCCAGTTAACAAAGCTCTGTCTTATTCTAGTAAAATGCTCACAGATTACTCTTGTCAATTTGCTACAAAACGTTTCAAACTAAATATCAGGTGAAATGACAGCACAATGTTATGTCTTAAACCTTGCTTGCTGTGTAGGACCCAGAAAAACATGGCTGCCAATGAAGAGACCTGAAAGAGTAGCCTGATATTCGTAGGTCTTCAAATACTGAGGTAGAAACAGAACATTATTTCAATGGTTTACGGTGATCAGACTTACCTTTTCTTAGCTTTAATCACCGCTGACTTCCAGTGATCAAAGTAAGATTTGGGGTCAGAAACGTCATCAAACCTTGAGTGCCTTATCCCGAGCTCCGTGTTTCACAGCAGGCTGGCCTTCAGCACGAGGAATCAGTGATGAGTTGCCTGCTACTCAACAAATGAGCTGATTTATAGTGCAATAAAGGCAAATGAAAGAACTCGGCTTCTCCCTTTAATGAGCTTTTTGCATGTTAGTGATAAATAATGGAGCGAGCTAAGGGCGAGCGGCTTTTTGATAAACTGTAATGGTCAGTGCAGCCTTAGAAGAACAATAGCGTCCTGCGGGGAAATAACCCAAATTTACAGCCAGGCATCCCAGTGATTGGCTGCTGAGTAACGTTTCACCCGAAATATTGTACTGACACACAGAAAGACAGAGAGAGAGAGAGAGAGAGAGAGAGAGAGAGAGAGAGAGATCTGAGTCTGTAAAACTCAGAAAATATAGGAGTCTTTGGAGGCTAAGTTCTTACATCTTAAATCAAAAAAAGGAAGGAAGCTGTTTAACACTGCAGATAAGCAGCACGACAGTTCACGTTTATCGCTTGAACTCAGAGAATATTGTCAAGGCAAACTTTGCATGGGTGTTGAAACAGACTTTCCCATATAGGCCTATGTGTTTGTTTAATGTGTTCATTCGGAGTTCTTGAATGCATCAAAGCAGTCAGAAATCCTGTAACGCGGGGGGGGAGTCACGTGACCGGCGAGGGATGCAGTAGTTTGTCATCACGGCTCCACAGTTTTTCCCTTAAATACATTGTTTTTTACCACATATTTAGTCTTAGGTCTACGATTTTTGTGTGAAGTAGGTAACGATGGCTACATCCTCTAAGAAACACTCTGCTAAACAAGCTCAAGAACAGCTTAATATTCGTTCTGTTG
>NC_051430.1:15382513-15417994 GCF_001649575.2 Kryptolebias marmoratus | reverse complement strand
AAAAACATTTGATCAAAAAAAAAAAAAAAAAAAGAAATCCTGTAACGCCTTCAGCTCCACTGCAGGTATTAATAAGCTGCCAAATTCAAATTAGGAGGATTTTGACTTTGTCGTGTCGTTCTCCTATATAAACCGCTACAATGCCGTTTCAGTTTGAGTAAACTGGTGCTAAATCATTTTAAGTTAATTGAAGTAAACTGAAAAAATGTCTTTGTTGCTGTTAGTGCTCTGTCTCATTTTTGAATGCCTCAATCAAAGTCCGTCAGCACATTTTGTGCCAATTCTGAGGTGGTTCTTGAAACAACGTCAGCCATTTAATGAATTTAGATTTACTTGACTTATTTATTTATTATTTTATTTTTTGCTTTCTTGCTCAGCATGTCGACTTACTCGCTTCATAAGAATCTCCGCAACTATTGGATACCTTCACGAAAGAAATCATGAATGCATTTATATTTTCTGCACAAATGGAAAACCCTTCCTGTTTTAATGAAGCAACTCATTTTAAATAGCATCCCCAGCAGATCAGTGTCCAGTGGGAATAAAGATAAATCCAGTGAACAGACCATTTCTGTGGGCTTGTTGCCTTGCAGGTACTTAGCACTCAGCTCAAGGGAAGACTTTGCATAAATGCAGCCTCCAAGACTGGATGGAACGTGAATCATAAATGCAACGTAGTGGGCTGACCCTCCCCCCACCACTGTAAATATGTCTCACGATGAGCAGCAACCTATAAAGAGTCCCTTTAGACGAGGTAACATTGTTAATACTCCTAAATGTGTTTTTAGATTTTCTACACATGCTGAACTACATTCAGCACAAAGATAATCTTACCTTGTTTGTGCTGATGGTTTTATCTAGACTAGTGATGGTGACACCATCAGTTCGGATCTCATCATGACTCATCCCTTTGGCAGACACAAAAACACTGAATATGTTGTTTTCTTCTTCACCTTGATCATTTGATGGATACTATTTGCAGTTTTATCTTCAAGACTTAAACAGATGTATCCATTTGCTGTCTTTATTCCTGAAAGGATGCTAGCCCCGAGGCGTGAAGAAATAGGTTTCTCCTAATTTGTCACACTTAAGGGATTTTTGTTCATGTGCTATTTTTATTTTTTTTCCACATTTACCTTTAAAATCATTGGTTTTGTAAAGCTGTTATACTTTCTAAAAAACAGCCTCCAAAAGCCTGAAGCGTATCTGAGTGAGATGACAGATTCTGCATTTACTTGAACCTTTATTTCTAAATCTTTGAAATTGGTAGAAACATGAAATAAAAAGTACCTGAGAACTTTAACCAGCACTATATTTCACAATGAATTATGGCAAAAATGCATTTTTTATTTTTATTTTCTTCCAAATAACTTGATGTGTGTCATGGAAACAATAATTACTTTGCCGGTTTCCTGTTGAGGATATTGGACGACAGGAAAAGGAGGTCATCTCAGCGGCTGTGGTGTAAAGATGTGTGTGTGTGTGTGTGTGTTTGTTTGCAGGGGGGGTGGGGTCTCCTGGACAGGTCAACAGTCCATCAAAGAGCAAAATTGAATATTTAGTAGAATGCATGTGCAGAGATCCCTGTTTAAGTTAATTGTTACCCCTCCTCTAGTGTGTTATTTGACTATTCAATGACTTTATTAAAAAAAAAGTGATTTGTTCTAGAAATTTATCAAATATATAGTTTAGAAATCCTGAATGACCATGGGAAATAACCATATGACAATATGAGGAATGTATTTTGGGTTTATTTCATTGAGGATAGCTGGTTCTTTGGTGGGCAAACTGGCCCTAAGCTGCAGGTTGTATCAAAGAAACTCAGATGCTCAGCTACAACTCAGTCCTTTAGAAAAAAAACAAAACAAAAGTGAAATGAATTCCAGCAGAAGGGAAAAAAAGATATCACTCTAATTGTTTCAATAAAATCAAAATAAAAAAATAAATGCCAAAGAGCTGAACAAAAATGCATAATGCTTGTCAAGTAAGCTTTTCATCACTTTAATGCATCTGAAGGCTTTCACAATGTCCTCCGTACACACACTCACGCACACACACACACAATAATTCAACCGACGCTCAGCTCTGTTGGCTGCACAGGGTGGTATATCACTGTGATGACAGCACATTAGCTGTGGACCAATACCTGAGCATGTGCCATAAAAATAAATGAAAATGCAGAGAAAGTAGGTCACTATCATAACTCCCGGGCCTGATGGGCCACGAGAGGTTGACCGGCAGGGCATTCAGCTTGACTCAACGGAAAGCAAAAGGAGTAAAGGTCCGAACACGAAGGAGGCACCACAAGGTCCTCCAGCATTCTAACAATACGTATTTAAATGCTTTTCCAACACTAGCTCATTGCGTCTCTCCTTAGAAAAGACCTCCAGAGAAGGTGGTGAGACGGTGGCGACTCCCTCAGCTCTTCTCGCCACGCGTTGCAGAGTTTTCCTGTCAGTCACGTCACAGCCGACATAACAACAAGTGATTCCATTTGTCAGGATAGGTTCCCCTGTATAATGACTGAGGGGGAGAAGGATTCTTACCCACTTCAGCCTCTTGAGGAAAACAAGGCTTGAGTCTCCATCTGGGATTGTCTGTGACATAGACTCCCCAAAATATGGTGCTGCTCATTTAATGTTAAGGGACAGATAGGTCAGAATATTGTGTCCACATTAGCTCACTTATTGTTAATTGGTAATTAACAATTGGTAATTGTTCCCTAATTACCAGAGAGTTTGATTCTAGTCACTGTTAACCAATTAATTTGCAGATTTTTGCCACTGATGTTCTGTTTCACATCATACCCTTTTTGTTTCGAATGTTTTTAGCTAAGCATGTGACAGTAAAATAAAAGTTAAGTCAACATGTAAAATCTTTCCCAGTGAAACCAAATTATCTCGACTGATTGATAATTTAGGAGCATGTGGACTGAAGGAGCTGGAAACCAAATGTTAAATTAGTAAAAGCTGTACCTCCAAAGATGCCCTGCCAATTAAGCAAAACTTTCTTTCCTGGCGCATTTACAATCCAAACTGAACCTCAAAGTGTGCTTTTGGTGTTGAGAACTCTCAAGCACTTTGCTCCTTTCAGTTCTTTTCAGGGAATTTCTGCAGTTTGTTAAATGAGATAAAAAAAAGAAGAAAAAAAAGGCGCAAACAGACAGATTCACAAAGTGAAGAACAGTTTTACAGAGGCACACACAGAGCAGCCAGCAAAATAAAATAAAATAAAATAGTACTGTACAAGAACTAGACATATCAGTACAGTACATATCCTATATAACTTCTGAATATGCTGTAATTAATTATTGTTACCTGATTGCTGTCTATTGAACAGGTTGTTATTCTGAGAATTCCCCCAATTCCTGATGGTAGAAATAATAAAAATGCATAATATACTCAAAGTAGGTTTTCTGAGTTGTGATACTTATAATTTGATTAACACATTCCTGCATATCACCTCCTGGGTTTAGGACTAAGATCATCCGATGTTGGAAATTACTGAGTCAGAGCCATTTTTGGTTGAACCTTGACAATAACGTTATGTGCAGCAATTTCATGCTATATCGCAAAGAATCACGCTGACAGCACATGTTGCTGATGACTATCAGGTACAACCACATCAAATTTTGCCTCAATATCTGACTGACTGACTGAGTTATAGCCATAGTTGTGTTTGCTAATGTTGATTAACTGAGGTGACCATCTTCAGTTGGATTGACTCCAATAGTTAATCAGTTAAACAGGTATGTTAAATAATTATTTCCCGAAAGTTTCATTAAATTCCATGATTTCAAAAGTTAGCTTAGTTCAGTGTTGTAGATGTAAACTGAATGATTATTTTCTGCAAGTTTCATTAAAACATTATTGTCCACCTTCACCTTTTAGCAGCGCCGGCGGGTGATAATGAAACAACATTTGTACAGGCAGAGTAGATCGGGCCTGTCGCAGCGCGCTCCAGATTTTTGTCTGGGGCAGTCTGAGGCCGAGCTGATTCAGGCCGACCGCAGTCAGTCCGATCAGCCGAAATTCTCTGATTCCCACAACTTGGAGAGGAAGAACGACCTCAGCCGTCATCAGGAGCTGCAGCTGCTCAAACAGGAATACCACAATGGTGTGTTGGACGAGCTGCTGTCATCGCTGCCCAAACACGTATGTGCTGCATGTACTTTGCCATAAACATAAAGGAAAAATGCAGACGACAGATAGAGCCATGACAGGAAGAAAGACAGACTTTACATAATGAACTGAGCCGTCAACCATAGTGCACATCGTAGGTTGGTTTTTTTTGTATCTCTCTTTTCTTTTGCACCAGGCTGCTTCACCAAGCTAGAAAATAATAAGACAAGTCACAGGAAGAACACAACCCTCACCACCCTGACATAAATCCTCATCTCATGTCTCACAAGCCCTGAAACTAAAGTTCACACTCGGCTCGCTTTCTGAGATTTTCAACCTCCAGCTTCTATTAAAGTGTAAACAGATGCAGTTAGAAAAAGAAAAGAAGAAAAACTTCCCTCAGTAAATAAGATCAGAGGTAACCCCCCCCCCCCAATGACTCATCAACTTTTGTCATTTTGCAACACACTATTGGAAAATGTTTGACATACAATCAGGGTTTCTTGAGATAAAACTATCAGAAGGAAGCCGGACGAAAAGGATGATTCCACCTGCCGAAACCCGGGATCGAACCAGGGACCTTTAGATCTTCAGTCTAACGCTCTCCCAACTGAGCTATTTCGGCGTCATATCAACGTCATAACCACTACAAGATTTATGCCACCTAGGTTTCGTGTTATAGCGGTAATTTGTTTCTTTACTAGGTCTATTTTAAGCTGAACCTCAAAGACGCACTCGACACAGGTCCGTATGAAGTGTATGCATTAGGTTTAATGAAAATATAATTTTGGAAAGAAACCTAGAAGCTTAGAAAGTAAACGCTTCAGTATCTCGTACGAGACCAACTTTTAACCATTAGGTCACGTGACAGAGTCGCACCGAAACGAAACCAAAACTTTTAAAGAACAGAATCAGGGCCGAATCAGACGGGAGTTTCTCGCTGCTGGTAAGTTTGACGTGTTTCAAATAATAATTTAAAAAATAAAAAAATAACTTAGTGTTACTATTTTAATTTAAATTTTAAAGTGGAAGCTTTGAATCTGTAATGTGACAGGATCATTTGTTTTGTCGAGAAGCAAACCATGTAGACTGTGAAGTGTCATTTGTTGTAGTTAATTAGGCAGAAAGTTCTCTCTCTGTATTGAAGATGATATATATAATACAGCGATTACCCCCCCAATACAGACTGCTGGACCAAGAACCATTTTGACAAGTTTCTAAAAGCCCAATCATATGAGGGAGAAACATACAAAGAGCAGGGCAATATGACACATTTAGAGTGATTAATGACATATAAAAAAAACTTAAAATAGAGTAAAACACATACTAGGTGAAAATGTCTAGAGTTAAATGACAGAAATCACAATTAAAAGAAGACTTCCTGTGAAACTCGCTCATTATCATGTCTCTGAACAGGTCAGGATGTCGGTGCAGTTCTCTGGCTGGGAGGTGGTCGACGATGGTGCCTGTTTCCCTGGAGTGATGCTGGCACCGGCGCAGGCACCTCAAAACAAGGGCGTCTACACCATGTTCCACGGGACCAGCGTTGCCAGCGCGCGCCTCATCATTGCCAATGGCTTTCAGCAGTCGGCGGGCGGCATGCTGGGAAAGGGGGTGTATGTGAGCCGCGACATGAAAAAGGCCGCCAACTATCCGCTGAGGAGTAACCCCAGTGACCGCATGATCTTCGAGCTGCGCGTCCGCGTCGGCCGCGTCAAGCGCATCGACAAGGACAACCATCCTTTGCAGTTCGCCTGGAGCACAAAGGGCTACAACACTGCCTGGGTGCCCCCCAACTGCGGCATGAAGTCTGTGCCCAGCGGCCTGGAGGAGGACTGCGTGTTTGATCCCAAAAGGGTGAAGGTGGTTGGCATCGCGAAGGCACCCAACGCAGTAGTGGAAAAGGAGCTTAAGGACCTTTTTGCAAAAGCATCTAAGAAGTCCAAGCAAGGAGCTGATAGCTCGAAACCCACGTGCTCCCTGTGTAAGAGGACGACCCAGCAGGGCGCCCCTCACAATAAGCAGAAGTGCTGGAAGTGTGGGCAAACCATCTGTATTCTCATGTCCAAGCATTTCTGTCGTGGACCCCGACAGCAGCCCTGATGATATATATAAAAAGATGCCACAGATCAGAGTTTACTCACAGTTTATTCATTTTGAAAACAATATCATAAAACTAATCTAGTCCTTGAATATTATTATATTATTAATAATCTCAAGTTTGATAAGGTTTTGTGCACACTTTCATCTATAGGTTGTATGTTTACAGTGGCAGTATGACTTTAAGAGCTGGTATTTTCAGTTTACTATTAGTACTGACATCCTGGATATATGCCAAAGATTATATATATTTGGTAATGAATCCTGCAAATAAAGTTAAATGGCATGTACATAATGGAGGTGAACTGTGTTTTATTTGGCTTTACGTGTTCATTATTTCCAGGAATCTTAAGTTTTTCTTTTCCTAAAGGATCCACTCTGCTTACCTAACTTGGGTTTCTGTAAGGTACTGTCAAACAATGACATTTTAGATTTAAAATGTGTCCAAAAAAGCTACAAAATGACTAAATGTTTTCTTATTAACCAGAATAAGAAAAAAAAATTGTAAAAGACTTTAAAAAATGGACACAGAATGCTACGAAAGACAAAAAATGAGCTATGACAAAAATGAAAATTAACAGACTTGAGCTAGTTGAAGAGAAAATGCAAAGACGCACAGACAAAATAAGTAATTTGACATTTTTAAAATAAAAACCCAGCACTTTGCGGTGTTCCCTTCTTTAGCCTGAAGTGACTTTAGCCTTAGAAGTGAAACCAAAAGAATTTGAACACACCCATGTTGGCACAAGTTCATTTTCATTCTGAGGTGTGGTCAGCTGTGTTGCCAGTCAGTTTATAAGTCTCATAAAAAAAAACCTTGACAAGCCTCCTTACATCAAACATAGGGTTAAATGAATTAAAAAGACTCAAGTAGCTTTGACTAGAACATTATAAAACTTAACGCAAAAACCTGCGATTTTTAGTGGCTATGATTGAAGACTGTATATACAGTAAAAAAAAAAAATTGAAAATTAGGACGTGAGGAAAAACAATGACTGGCCCGTACGGGGATCGAACCCGCGACCTTGGCGTTATTAGCACCACGCTCTAACCAACTGAGCTAACCGGCCATGCATTCGTCGATCGTCAGCTGCAATTTTAAAACAAAATAGGCATGTATTCTGCATATGTTTTATGCAGAAGCCTCGCGATAACTAATACATTACTACGGTGGCCGACTGGTACAAACGCGCAGCAAACACTGAGGCGCACTGTACAGTGACTTACAGTGCATAAATCATTGGCGCTGCAAACTGCGAAACGCGCCACAAACACGTGAACTATGTAAATTCCAAAACACAAAATGTGAATGCAAAGAGAAGGAATCAGCAAAAGAAAAATGTTGCAATCACCCAAAACTGACAGAAGAAAAAAGAAAAAAATGCTGAAAGTACCAAAAACACTAATAAACCCCAAAAAACACCAGCAAGTAAGAAAACAGATTCAAACTTCACAAAACAGAAGTGCACCAGACCACTAGGGAGTGTCTTCCTGCCGTTTGACCCGGTCCTGGCAGTTAGATGTCGGTCAGTCCACCTTCGTGAGCGCTCTCCTCCTGAACAGGTGGTCTGCTTAGAGACCTTCAACAAATTAAACATTCATTTTTTTCATCACCTGGTCTTAAGGCATAGAAAGCTATTGAGGAAAAAAACTATTTTTTAAATATAAAAATGTTGATAAAAACATTAAAATGCTTTGAAATCAGATAACAATTAGGTGTGTCTTATTACTCCACTCTATTGTTTTTAAGTCTATGATGAAGCTGAAACAGAACAGCGCCACACTGGCGTAGTGGCCATAAATATATTGCATCCGTAGTGGTCATAGAGAATGAATAGGATTCGGTTTGGGGGCGTTTATAAACAACTCTAAACAAAACTCTAAACAACTCAAAGCGGATGTCCAGCTTCCTTACACTAAAAGTGGGGTTAAATGCATGGCAAATAATTAAGTTGCTTTGACTAGAGCATTGTAAAATAAAATAAAAGCTGTTGTTTTTACTGGTTATGATTGAAGACTGTATATAATGTAAGAAATGCTGGTATAATTATCAGCATTTCATAACATATGTGAGGAAAAAGGAGAGCTGGCCCGTACGGGGACCGAACCCGCGACCTTGGCGTTATTAGCACCACGCTCTAACCAACTGAGCTAACCGGCCATGCATACGAAGGCCGTCAGCTGCGAATATTAATCAAAGAAGATCCCAGAGACTCTGCAGCTGGTGATCAGCTGGTATTTCCTGTATTTTTTCACAGAACAGAAACTGAAAATCCACCGAACCGACGATCCTCACTGACGGTAAGTGTTAATGAACTGTATTCAGCATAAAGGCCTAATCATGTTTTGATAAAAGTTAGTTCACTGGCAAGTACAAAGGATAAGAGTTGGAGAGAGGAAGTTTAAATATATGTTACACTGTTGTGATCAATCTAGGTAAATACAGATCTGTTTCTTGACATCTTGTTTTTCCTGTTCTGGTGAACTCGTTTACATTGCTTGTTCTGAGCTATACTGCCTCACAGAGAGTCAGTCTTTTTAAAGCTGTATTTTTGGTTAAATATTTCTTGAACTATAAACGGTTCAAGAGTGAAAGTAACACCAAAGTTTCTGCCATGACAAGTCTGCTAAACCACCTTGTTTTCAACTGGGCAATCCTGTGACTCACAAAAAAAAAAAAAAAGCGAAAGAGACATTGAGTTTTACACAGTCATTTCTTAAACGTGTTCATTCCTTGCAGATCCTCTGTTTTGACAGGAACCTGCACAGAAAGCCAGTGCTGAAGCAGGATGTCGCTGCAGTTCTTCGGCTGGGAGGTGCTTTACGACGACGACTCTCCTCATTTGGAGCTGGGGGCCTCCCAGGAGCCCAAAGACCGGGGGGTCTACACCATGTACCACGGCACCAGTGTGGCTAACGCACGTCTCATCATCGCCAATGGCTTCCAGCAGTCACAAAAGGGCATGCTGGGAAAAGGCGTGTACGTAAGTCGCGACAGGAAGAAAGCCGAGCGCTACCCTCTGAACAACAGCCCTTCGGACCGTGTGGTGCTCGAGCTGCACATCCGTGTTGGCCGTGTCAAACGTATAGACATAGACAACCATCCCATGCAGTACACCTGGAGCTCGCAGGGCTACGACACTGCCTGGGTGCCCCCCAACTGCGGCATGAAAGCTGTGCCCAGCGGCCTGTCGGAGGACTGTGTGTTTGACCCACAGAGAGTGAAGGTCGTGGGCATTGCGAAAGCGCCAGACAATGTTCTGGCAGAGCTGAAACAACTTGTCGCCAACAGCCTTAGAAGTACCAGCGGAGCAGATAGTGGCGCAGCATCATCCGGCGCTGCCGCCGCCGCAGCAGATATGTGCTCGGTGTGCAGGAGGAAGCAGCAGCAGAGTTCTCCACACGTCAGGCTACAATGTTGGGGATGTGGGCAAAACATCTGCACGTTAATGATCAAGCATGTCTGTTCAGGGAGAAACTAAACAGATGTGAATATGGGAACTGTTCGGCTGTGACGGATTCACCTCTGTGTGACCAGCTGAATCTAACGTCAGAGTTGAAATGCTCCGCTCAGGGTTCACCATTTCCTCCTTGTTTGCCTTAAACAACTGGATGCTGTGAAGAGTGCTGAAACAATCACCGCCTTATCTACAACTCAATGTTGTCAAAAAGATTTATTTTTCTGAATTTGAATGTACCAGCTATCCTTCTCTGTAATGTTTAAATTTATACTTATACTTTCTTTCATACGATACTTTTACAGTACCCTGTGTTATGGTCATGTGTCATCAAAGCAAGATTATCTTTTTGCTCGTTGAGTAAAATGACTTTATTTCTGCCTGAATGTGGACATGATTTACTTCCATTTAGTTTGGGTTTTGTTTTTCAATTTACTGAACTAGATTTATTTTCTGAACCCAATGTAAAAGAAATAAAACAGAAAAAAATAAAAACGTGCAAATCAAATAAAATAGAAAATTGGTATCAGCATCATTTCATAAACCATGCGTCTAATTTATCCAAGGTGATGAGGATGAAACAATCAGGATGAAGAGGAGGTAAGCCGAGAGTGAAGCTCTAGCAGTCTTTCATTTCCATTCATTTTGGCATGTTGCAAAAGGACCTGTACAGGAAAAAGAAAGGAGAGAAAATATGTTCAGCGTCAAAGCTAAAAACACAAGCAGGCCAGTTTTAGCTTGACTCTATAATTATTACAGTCCTTTCCACAATTCAGGGTTGGAAGTTGGCCAAGAAACAAACCTCCTTTTGCCACAGTCCCATTCTGGTGGCAGTGTACGCCTAAAGCTCCTGTATACTCACATTGATGAGTTCCTGGTCATTTTTCGCATGCAAGTGTCTGAGGAGGTACCAGCTGGCCACCTGCACCACCGTCGCTGGGATGTCCTCAGATGAAGCGTATACCAGTCTCTCCAGCAGGCGCCTCGTCTCCCTGCAGGAAAAAAAAGAAAGACGTGAAAAGCAGAACATCATCGTAAATAATTAAGCTATTTTTTTCTAATACAAAATATGTACTAAATGCTCCTTAAAACAGGAATGAGTGTATGCTGATGGTTTGTGTTACCCAGCTGCAGTTATGTGCTGAAAATATTCAGATACTTAGATTAAATGTTTAAATTCTGCGTCCGTATTGACTGCTAATGTACTTTGTCTGTCACAATCAGGTTGCACGATACAGTTAGAAAACTATATCTACACCGATTAATTTCAGTCTTAAATACAATATAACATTTGATAATGTTGCAGTGTGCCAATATACCTTTCAGTTACCTTTATAAGTACTTACACTTGTGTTTATTTATACATTACACATCATTAAATATTAAATGGGTTTAGCGTGAGCTGCCTGCAGCAAAATGAGCAGCATAAAGCTGATAAATAGTTCACAAGATGCTTTCTTGAGGGAAATATATATGGTTTGACCCTTTTTTTTTCCAACTAGTTTACCTTAAAAATGGAGATAAAACCAAAGTTTAACCGGACTCAGTTCACAGTTTGTTTCTCAGCCTGAAACATCTCCAACAACAGCTACAACAATGCTTTGCTCTGCTAAATACGTGTGTATTTTCATGTTATAGCAACAACTTTGGACATGCTGGTAGCTGTAGCAGAAATGAGTTAGGCTTATTACCAAGATGAGCAGAAATCTGACTGGGATTCGGATCTCTGTACTGCCCACGCCTACATCACGTTTGGGTTTTTTAAGTTTTTCTCACTTATATTCGTGAAATTACATGACCTGGCAGGATTTTCAGTGAATTACAGAGTATTATTATGGCAGGGGAGAAAATGTTTTTCTTAGTCGTTTTTAGAACATTTCAAAAGTGCCAGTGTCTTGAAAAAAAAAAAAAAAAAAAAAAAACAAGGAGGGATAAGCCTTTAAGTTTCAGGAACATTAATGATTCATTTGATCACTTTAGATAATTAAACTATACGTGCCAATCCAACAAAATCACATGCATACCTTTGTAGGACAGCATCTACAGTGTGTGTGTGTATGTGTGGAGCAGAGTGAGAAGCACTGACCTAGCACCCATTTTGGTCACAAACTGAAGTAAGGCCTGGAAAAGCAGGGCCATGGGGGATGAGCCCAGCTTCAAAACCTCTGTGGTGGCTTCCATCACCAGGTCCCTCCAGTCGTTTCCTGCCACGCCCACCTTCAAAGTCAATTGCATTTTGTTTTAGTGACACGTGAAAGAGCTGCTTGCTTTACCGCAGCTTGTCATTTCAATTGGATAATAATTACAGATAACACATTCAGAGGATAAACCATACAGGAAAACAGTATTTAATGCTGGAGGGTAAAGAGGTCTGCAGTCTTAGCTGCTGATTCTATCATTCACAGCAAGATATTTACTCATCTGTCTCCACTACTTTGCTTATCCCCACCTGACATGTAAATGATGGTGCAGAACGGAGCTGCCTCTGACTTTATGCATCTAGTCAGTTGCAACTCTAACATCATTCAAAAGCACAACTACTCCCTAATATTAAAACATAACTCTGAATGAAAACGTAAATACTTTTTTTCAACGTTATTTTTGGATTATTTTCCCCCCATAACCCTTACATTAAACGGCGTCTCTAATGTTTTCATATGTGGTCACTGTCGTTGTGTGTTTGGCTATTACAGCTGCATCTATTTACTGTTTACTAATATATCTGAACTAGATTTCACCAGAACTCACCATACAGGGTTGTAATGCCAGCAGAGCAAGTCGGAGCAGGCTGGCGACCTGGTGGCTCTGCACGCCAAGCTGCAGGGCGAGCTGCAGACTCTGCCTGTACGCCATGACAGCCTGAACCAGCAGGCCCTGGCTCCGATACACCTCAGCCAGCCACTACAGAGAAGAGGAACACAGGGAAATCAGAGATTTTGCAGGGAAACGAGAGGGAGAGAAAACAAAAAAAAAACAAAGCTAATAATGTAAACTAAACAAAATTTCATATTTCTAGAACAAAAAATCGGATCCAAATCTAGATCCGATGGCAAGTCTGTGATAATGACACTGGCACCTGTAATATAAAAAAGGCCTGCACGCTGTATTTAAAAGAACGCCATTTTCGCTTACATGCCACGCTCCAAGGTTAGCAGGGTTCATCGCCACAGCTTTATTGAGCTGCTCTAGGACAGGGTCTGGGAGGACAGCGCCACCATCAGCCGTGAAGAGGCGCTGACACTGAACCTGTCTCAGTGACAGCATCACTGCTGGGTGTTCAGGGGACACATTTAGAACCTGAAAAGAAAAAAAAAGTAGAAAATCACAAATATTAAAGTTTTGTTCTAGTGTTTGTTTCCCTTTTTTCACAGTAAGATATGTATGAAGAGTGCGTGTGTTGTGTGTTCCACCTGCATGCAGAGAGCCTCAGCCTGGTCCAGCTGTCCCTCCAGCATGAGGCCGGTCACGGCCTGCTGTAACACCCAGCCTTCCAGAGACTGGGCCAGAGGGCGCTCGATCTCTTCCACACCACGCACTGGAAAAAAAAAAGAATGGTTCAGCCTTAGGCTCAAGACACACATGAAAGGACGAACACGCTAAAAGGAGTCGAGTGAACGCACCTTTGTCAGAAACCACCAACATGAGCGTGTGCTCGAGCAACTGCCTGCGAGGAGCAGACCCAGAAAGATAACAGGAAGTGTTTTCTGTGTGACAGGCAGCCATTAATCCTGCCCACGCTGCTGGATCATCTGAAGTGAGAGCAGAAACTCAGACATCCACATTCAGGTACGTTTGTTTTGGGTTTTTTTTTAAGTCAAACTGCGCTTAAAAGTACTGCTTTAGTGTAAACTGAAACAATTTTCAGATATCAGTGTTAACTAAATGTCAGCGTTTCCAGCTTTGCCTACCAGGACAGAGCAATACGGCTCTCTGCATCATCTTCAGGGCATTCCTCCGAGCGGCCTCTCCTGAGTGCCTCCCACTGGCCAGCTGGTTCACCCCGCTGTACAGCAGCGCCCTCTGCAGGCACAAAAACAGTCATTTTTCAGCTTCCAAATCTCTACTACTTACATTTACAAAGTGCATTTGACTTAACACTGCAGGTTTAGTGAAAGTGAAATGAAGACAAAACAACATTAACAGGTTAAGGAAGCAATATATTTACTAAATAAACACATAAAAGACTTTTACCTTTCCTTGGGTCATACTAGCGAGACAGGCAACATGACCGGCTACTGCTCCACCCTGTCACACAAAGAAACACAAAAACAACTCTCAGATCACTGAAACCGTCTCAAAGCAGATAGAAAGAATAATTATAAGCATAGAAGTATATAATAAGTGGGACTGCTTAGTTACATGCCTGTCAAAACACCAGTTTTTGTGGGTTTCTGTTTAGGATATTTAAATAAACTTACATTTGCCTTTCTAGGGTAGTGCTGTGGAGTCACTCTGGACAAAAGAGCCCAGAGAGACGGGTTTCCAGGATTCCTGGAAAAAATATATATAGAAAAATTGGAAATGCAGTAAACAAAGGCTTTATGTATCTGATACGATGATCCAAGTTAAGGACGAAGTTGCCATTGTTGAAAATTCAGAGGAGTGGAACCTCATGATGGCTTGCTTTTATTCTTTCCATGATTTAAAGAATGCACCCCCAGCATCTTGTCAGCTGCCATTTATATTTTAAGAGAATATAGTGCAAGACTTAATTCAGTGTCTGTATTATAAGAAGCATATAAACATTTACCCGAATTAATAATAAAAGCTAAGAAAAATTCTCACTTATTATATCATTTTCTAGCTTTTGGTTAATGATTCATAAATGTGTGTAATAAGGTTATTCCTTTCCGTTTGATGTGTAAACGCTCTGTTTGAAGTAGAACTGGGTCACCACGAGGAAGAGCGCATCGGTACTACAAGCAGTACCTGTGCACGGCTCTGGAGGCTTCTCTCTGTACCGCACTGTAATTGCCCTGAAGGGCCAGCAGGGAGCAGGTGAGCAGGCACCGCTGCTCCACAAGCGCCCCCGAGGCTGAACCCTGCTTCAGGAGCTCCGTCAGGGCAGCGGCAGTGAGCGTAGCATCGCGGTGGGCCAGTCCCAAGGCGCACAGGCACAGCAGAGACTCCGAGATCGGCTCCTTCAGCACTGAGCTACGGACACAGAGACCGGAAAGATTTATACTTTAATGGTATTTTCCATTCACACAAAGAAAACAGAAGCAGTGTCATTTAATGTTTAAAAAATTCCTTTGTAGTGATTGTATTTTTTGAAGCTTTGGCATGCAAGACTTGACAGTTTTCTGCCAAACAAGATCATTTCAAATGCAGGAAGAGACCATCTATGTGCAGGATTTTGATTTGTTTGTTATTAGTGTTGTAAACTACTAATAAAATTATTAGTAAAGATCCTTTTTCTGTTTTCTCTGCACGTTCTCCAGCTCAAAACCATATAAACTTGAATACTTTGAAGTGATTAGTATTTGTGTAATAAAAGAAGCCATGGACAGCAGTAATAAATGTCTAACAAAGTGTGAATAATTTAAGGCGGAATTATCCATTGAAGCAAAATGGGGCAGAAAAAAAGATTTAACTCACAATAGAGCGCGAAGAACCGTAAAATGTCTTAATGATTCGAGACGTATGAGACAGTGAGAATTACTGAGATGGAACTACTGCTGCTGCTGCTGCTACTACTACTACTGTGGACTCTCACATTCCTGTCATGCATTATTTCATAACTATTTGGGATCAAATCAGAACACAATGAATTTCGAAAAATGTTATTTTTCTGTCAACAATTATCTAAATGAACTAAAAACTACAAAGACAACTTATATATATATATATATATATTGTATACACTCAGATTTATGTGTTGAAAATTTTTAAAATAAATGACAAATGAAGAGAAAAATACACACCTAATAACTTGAGAAAAGTAAAAGCAGACCAAAAAAAAGCACACAAAGCTGCTCCTGTCCAGTGGACTTACCATTTAAAGAGCAGAGTCTTGGCTAAGTCCAGGTTGCCCTGCCGGTGCTGCAGCATGGCCAGAGCTGTCAATATGTAAGCTTTATCCTTCTCACTGGAAGCCACGGCCAAGGCTCGCTCATAAGCTACAGCAAACAGACACACACACACACACACACACACAGGGCATGATTCCCTCTCTCTGGCATGTGAAACCACATTCAGTCACTGTTTTCCATCTCTCTGCCACTTCTTACTGCTGATGCTTTCAGGGAAGAGTCCCGCCCTGCAGTAGGTCAGAGCCAGCCCGACCAGGTCGCCGAGACCCTGCAGAGGAGTGGAATTATACACGTGCACCGCCTCCTCCCATTGGCCTGAATTACTGCAAAACACACAGTTGTACGTACAACTAGTAGAGTTCACGGCATAGAGTGAGTATAATAAATAACTCCAAAGCATCGTAAGAGAAAGTTACCATAAAGCCCGAGCATAGCTGCCAAGAGTAAAAGCCAGCTCTTCTGAAGAGGACACAGACTGAAGCAGCTCAACTGCCCTGAGAAGAGCATTAGGACAAAAGAACTTAATTATATTTATAATCTCTTAATTATTTGTTGATGCAGTTCTTTGAGTGTTTATACCGTTGGTACGCCTGTAAGGCCTGCATCTTCAGCTGCAGGTGTTCATTCAGGTATCCCAGCATAACGAAGGCATCGGGGTCGGACTGGATTCGCTCTGATTGGCAAAAGAAATCTCACGTGATCGAGCTGACCCCAACTCCCCTCTGGTCCCGCGTTAACATAAGCACACTAAGAAACGGCGTACCTGTGTACTTGCTGAGTGCCACCTGAGCAGCAGAGATGGCGTTCATCTGCACGATGTTGTAGCGGTACAGCTCCGTGTCTCTGTTCTTCTTGTCCAGCAGGGTGGAACACACCCAGTAGGCGTAACCTTTCACGCCCTCCATCTGCGAGAGAGAAAAGGCATCAGAGCAGGAGACGGGAAATACAGAACATTTAACGAAACAACACGATGATAATTTTTTTCACAACGCAGAAAGCTTAAAACTGCGTGGAGTAAAAATAAAAAAAAATTAAAAAGGCGGCGTAAAGATTGTCGTTATCCAACTAATTAACGGGTGTCAGAGTGCGAGCGGTTCGGGATGTCACGTACATGTGTGCGGAGCTCTGTAGTGTGCCTGAAAAGATCCATAGTGTCGTAGCTTCCCACGCGTTCCGCTATCAGCGCCTGGTAGGGGGACAGAAACGTTAAACTATAATTAACGTGGGAAAAGACAATGGAGGAAAAAAAAAAGAAAAACTTACATTAACTAAACATTACCAACCCGACACCAAACATTAACATCGCATTTCTTGCTATTAAACGTCTATCAACTGATGTGTAAAAAAACAAAAAACAACTAATTATCACTTCCTAGTGAGATGTTTTGAAGTGTAGGCGCACAGTTTAACACTGTATACTGGTCATGGACATTTCCACAATTTAACGGCAGTAACGGGACTGTTAGGACATTACTTTATCATTGTTCTTACGTGCTAAAACGTACCTGTCCAATCCAGCAGTTCACATACAGTGGCTCCAAGGACTGAGCAATTTTAAAGGCCTCGTGTGCAAGCTATGAGAAGAAATCCACACATTTCTTAGTGAAAATATCAACCAACTGTCATAAAAAAGTAAACACAAAGAGTGTGTTCGTACACACCTCTATATTGTCCTTTTTTAAATACAGGCTTCCAAGGTTTGTCCACGCAACTACATTCTGTTTGGAAACATTAAAAAAAGGTCACGCAAAAACATCAGAGTACTTTTGTAAAATACTAATACTATGTTATACAAATGCGTCGTACATACATTCGGCTCAGCTTGGATGGACTTGATGAAGCAATGCTGAGCCAGAGCGTAGTTCTCCAGACCTGATGTGACAAGACCGAATCAAGAAAAACTATTTTACTATTTTTCCTCAATAGAAGAGAAAATTATTATCCTCGTTTCCTGATGAGGCTCACACAGTTTTATTTTTTTGCTGTAGCAAGTTGGACGAATGTCATTAACGGACTGAAAACTGAACACGTCTGTGATTTTCTAAGGGCAAGACGATGAATCTGCGACAAAATCTTTGGTCTTTCGTTCTGGAAATGTACTCAAATTATTCTTTCCTGCATTTCATTACCTTTGTTCATGGAGATCACTCCCAAGGCATTCCAGTAGCTGTGGTTCCCACTGTCCATCTTAATAGCCTTTTTCAAGCACTGGTGAAAAAAAAAAATGAAACAAAATGTATTCTCTATTCCTGCCAACAATCAGTGAAAACTGTTGTGTCTAATTCTTTAAAATTACCTGCTGAGCTTTCTCTAAGTGCAGAGGTTGGGAGTCCTGGTCTCGGCTGGTGGCCTGATGGTAATAGTTGAGGCCTAAGTCGCGCCAAAGACTGGCGACCTCAGGCATCAACTTCAAAGCGTGAGCGTAGCACCTGTGACAGAAACGTATATATTTACCATTCAGGGTTTGCTGTCTTCATGGAAGTGGTGCTCAAGAGGGCACGAACGCGGGACTCCGTGGAGCGGAAGCCAACACCGGGCATACCTCTCGCCAACTTTGAGCATCTCGGCCTGGTTTAGTGTGTGATCTTGGGCGCTGGGATCCAAACCGGCCAATAACGCAGGCACCAGGACTTTGGCCCTGTTCGGTGAAACAGCGGCGACAGCAGTGCAGGCGTCTCCCAGAAGTTTCCACAAGCAAGACAGGTCGGGTCTCAGCTTCGCAGCTCTGAAGAGCACGGGAATGTGAACGGACGGACACGTTAACTAGAATCCAGTGTCTACAACGAATAAGGCTAAACAAATTCTTCAAATTAGGGTTCCCAAGTTTGTGAAAAAACGTTATTGCCTGAAGAGATTTTGTATAGCTTGCTGAATGAGGTCAACAGCTCCTCCATCTCGGCAGTCCTCCATTAAACTTTTTGCCAAAGACAACTGGCACTCCCCGAGTCCTGAACAACAGATCATACCAACCAGACTAAATCTCAGAGTTTCAATGCATTAACAGTCTGATAGGTGTGACAATGGAATTATTGAATGTGGTGCGTTTCAAAGCCGCTTTGAGCAAACATCTACCTTTAAGAGCAGGAACGTAATCCTGCTTCGTTGTGATTTGCAGGTACTCTGCCACTGCCTCTTTGAACTTGCCCAGGGTCTGTTTGATCGCAGCTGCCTGGTAGACACTGTAGATGGAGCTGGGCTGAAGCTGATGGGCCTTGCCAAACGCCTTCAGGGCCGCTGTGAAGCTCTGCCTGTTCAAGTAAGCCTCACCTAAACATTCCCAGCACACCCAGTCCTCGGGGTCCGCTCTCAGAGCTGCCTGCAAACTACAAATATAAAGGTGTCGGCAATGCTAATAATGTCTGGCCTACAAAGGGAAACAAAAGTCACAAATGTAGTTTTTTAAAACTTCTTTCAAGTTCTTACTCAGCTGTGGCCCTTTGATGTTCTCCGACCTTCAGGTAGTACAGGCCCCGTCTCATCCAGGCCCACTTAGCCGAGCCTGGAGTGGCTTTCTCTATCACCGACTGAAGGATGGCTAAAGCGTTGTCCTGTGGTGTTTAGGGAAGATGAAAGCATGCGCTAGGCAGGCAAAAAGCAAAACAACGCAAGTCATTTTCTGAAAACGGTGGCTTTTCTCTCACACTCACCATATCTCCCTGTCCCATACTGAGATCCACAGCGGCAGATCCGGACTCGTCATCGTCACTGTTCAGCTGAAAAGCCTTCTTGTAGCAGCCCTGAGCACGGCCATGATCATTTGCCACCTCCCGATAGTAATGGCCCAGGTAGCGAAATGCACAGCCCAGGTTTGGATCCAACTTTGCAGCCTGAAATGACCAAAAGAAGCTCAAACTTAGAAAACACTCGGCTTTAAGACCAAAGACAACGTAAGGCTTCCTTCAGCACAAAATCTTCCTACAATGAACGATAAAACACTTCAGAGCTTAAATAAGGTGATGCCTTTTACATCATATTTCTCCTTTGCAGACAATCAGTAATGAAACAAGCTCATTAACAAACACGATACTAACCTTTAATAGGTGTGTGTGGGCTTTGCTTCGATCTTTTCGGGTCTCCGGCCCCATGTCCCAGTAGAGTTTTCCGAGCAGGAAACAATATTCCCCACAGTCTGGGCTCTGACCTGCAGCCTTTAGGAAACTAAACAACAAAAGTACAAGGAGGGAATAAAAATAAATAGTCGAATGCCACAAAAAAAGCATGCAACAACAACGAAAAAAAAAACTTTACTGGTTTTGTTTTTACCTTTGCTCTGCCAGCTGCAGCTGACCTTCAGCTGAATGTGTCAGTCCTCTCAGTGCCGATCCCTGAGCCAGGTTTGGGTGAGAGGCCTCAAGCTCTGACAACAGCTAATAAAAACACAACTTCATTAGAAACACGGTGTCTTAATGACTCAATGCTGGCTCCAAATCGACCTCAAACTGTAACTGTAATCCACTGTAAATTTGTGGAGTTCGTAAATTATCATACTGATGCAGAAGAAAAGGATTTCAACCTTGAGTGTTTGATCAATCTGCCCTTTGATAAGGAATGAATGACCTTTAAGGACTAATAGCGCAGGGTCTTTATCGGCGTCTTGAATCTAAAAGACAAAATTAAACATGAAATATAAGCAAAACTTTTCGTTTTGTTCAGTTATGTTCAGCTACAATGTAAAAAATATATTTATAACAAATTCAAAACCAACACTTGACTGCAAAAACAGTTTCTCCTTTTACTAATTCAGTTTATAATGAAGACATGCAGAATTATTGTGTCATGTTTTAGGAAAGGCAGATCGTGTTGGTGGGTTAGTTCACGTTTCAATAAATGACTCAGCTGAGATGGTCTATGCAGAAACTAGCCCCACGCTGTTTTTAATTCAAGAGGAAAACTTCAAATATATTTTACGCCTACCATGCGGAAAAAAAAACCCAGAACATTTACCATCTGCATTACCTGTGAAAATGTCTGGAGAGCCTCGTCAGCAGCCTTCTCTCCTCCAGTTCTCACTAAGGCCTCCAGCTTCAGTCTAAGCAGCTTGTCCCTCAGCTTCATGTCTTCAGACGTGCACACGTCCAGGCCTAACATGATTAAATGTTTCACAGTCAAAGGCTAGAACTCTTTAAAGGCAGAGGGTAAAATCTTTGTCCCTTCATAAACTTTGATGTTGTTTTTTTTTTGTTTATTGAAGTCCAATTGGAAATAGTCTCCTGGAAGAGGCATTAGTTTTGACCCCTGACAGATATAGTCCTGCTGCTGCGCTCATTATAGTGTAATATCTACCCGGGAAACCCTGCATCCTGATATTTACAAGATTAAAAAAGCCACCATCCTTGACAGTTTTGCAGCACAATCCCACTCAAAGACTTATTTAATCTGATGGTCAGTGTAAATCTAGTAAAACACACCTTGTGAGCAGGATGTAGCACTGTCAGAGTATCTGTGTAACTTCATCTGAGCCTCAGCCAGACTGCACCATCCTGTTGATGAGCTCTTTTTCTTTAATCCTAAAAACCCCAGCAGAACAGACAGGTTAAAAACACTAACAACAAATGACATTAAATCAGTACTTAGTGCTTAGATATATTTTCCATATTCAGCAGAATAACTAACCTTGCTTCAGGTCGTCAACGGCGTCTTTATACCTCCCTTCCCCGAGCGCTTTGGTACCCAGACCCAAGCGACCGAGACCACTGTTGGGAGCCAGTTCCAAGAGTCGGGAAAAACAACTCACAGCATCCTCATCCATATTATCTTCAAAGGAGAATGTACAATGTATTAAAAGTGACTGTGTCTTTCATCAACATGCAAGCTGTGTATATAAGCCATATATTCAATACTCAATATGTCAATGCCCACAGTATGCCCCTGCTTTTAACAAAAACGTCCTAATTAGTTCACCGGTGTTAGTGGGTTTTTGCCAGGTTGGGCAGGTTAGAAACAGGAACATTACGAATTTCTTATTGTCCTCAAACTTGTTTTTAACTTTTACCTGTGATGATTTAATCACATGAGTACGTGTGACACTGGCTCTGCCATTATCTCTTTTATAGTGGGTATGATGTTTGCAAAGAATTTTTTACTTACAAACACCTAAAAATCCACATTTGCAATTGCATTACGATAAAGCTACCTGCCCCATAACTTAGTTTTTACCCAATTGTATTTTGGCTGCCATGTTTGCAGTGGTGTACATTAAGTGGTTGATTGCATTTGTTAGAATGCTTGTTTTGCCTCTTTTTAGCGAATTTTGTGAAGTCATGAATGTGGGAGACCACACAAACTGAAAACTAGGGTGTGCTTGTTTGAATGAGTTACTCCAGAATCAGAAACATCCTCTATTATGTACTTGCACCGCACAGCATCTTACTTGTTTTGAGATAGTGATGGCAAAGAACCTCGAGAGGATAAGTTTGGTTTGGGTAGAGTGACAGCATGGACCGGCATGCCTCTTTCATTTTGGCTTCTTCGTGTGGCAGCTGCAGCGGGAACACAGTCACAGCAAGCAAGTCATTTATTGAGGAGCTTCCGAGAAAGAACACAACAAGTAATGGCGGTCTGATTTGTTGAACGTGGCCATGGAAGTTTCTTAAACCTGCAGGACGATACGACAGGTGTGGCAGTGGAGGTGCACTTACTTTCGAAAGATAATTAACATAATCGGCCGTGAGCTTCCTGTGCTCCTCTCCGGGTACAGGTTCGGTGAGCATCATGGATTTCTCAAAAGCTGTGATTAACTGATGATCCCAGCAGAAAATTAAAACATGGCAACAAAAACATACAAAATATAAGAAATTCTACAAAATTGGTCGACTTAACTACAATTTCTGACTTTTACAGTGAACCAGACTAAAATGATAGAATCATATGTAGTGCCAAGTGTTGCGCATAAAAGAAGTTGACAAGTTTAAGCCCACTTTTGAGGAAATCTTACGTGCTGCTGCGTTTCATTGTCCTGCTCCTCGTCTTTAATGCACTCTGAAAGAAGCTCGATCATCTTTTGCAACAGATGCACCAACTCCATCTTCTCCACGCCCTCCTCCTCCTTCAGCTGAACCAGCTGCAGCCAAACTTTGGCCAACTGTCCACAAACATATGCGAACAACATAAGTGTTATTTTTTTCTATATGTTCGTTTTGCATGTTTGGTTTGAAATTTACAAACCTTCAAATGTTCCTTGTCGGACTGATAAATATTTGACAGCTTTCTGATCACTTCATAGCATTTGTTCTTGTCGGACCTGTGGATGGAAAGCATACTAAAAATCTATACCACAGCAAAAACAGCTGAAACGACAAAACTGCTTTAATATCTTAGAAAGCAATCACCTAAAATACCAGTGTGTGGAAAGTTTAATGTGGCCTGATAGAAATGATCTTACCTTGCATACAGCTCAACAAGTTTTTGGTAGGCGTTAGGCAGCTCGACTTTGAAATCCCACTGATCAGTCTTCTCATAAAGATTTGCTAACCCCTACAAAAATATAAATTGCAGACATGAAATAAGTAGTAAACATAAAAGATACTCCATAAAAATGAATCAGAGTATTAATAGCCGTCCTACAATTGATTTACTTTTATTTTTTTTTACAAGTAATCTCAATGAGACATGGAGTCTCGCTCTCAAGAAAAACCTCTTCTTAAGCGGCACGTCGGCACAACTTGATGGATCCCATTACTGTTCAGCTGATTTTTTTCCCCCCAACATGTTAACTGCTTAAAGCACAAGGCATTCTAGGATTATTTTTCAGATACCTGAAAAGAGTGGAAGCGTACCTGCCAGGCCAGCAGCTGCTCCGGCTCCAGCTCCACTGCCTTTTTATAGGCTGCCTGGGACTGATCAGGCTGTTCCAGCTCACTGGCTGCCAGGCCGATGAAAACCCATGCATTGTAGTTGTTCTTCTCAAGTTTCAAAACAGTCTGAAATCACAACGAAAGGTGCAAACTCAGCCACACAGAGTATCTTCCTCCCGGTAAACAACTTCACTCCTTGGAGTATTTCACTCAGACACTCCCTACCTTGCAGTGCTTTAAAGCCTCCTTGAATTCCTTGTTCTTGATGGCCTCCTTGGCACTTTTCAGCGCAGCTTTCACTTCTTTATTAGACATCTTTAAGAGGTAAAAATACAGTTAAAGTAAATAATGTGACGCTGTTAAGTAATTCCAATCAGTGACTGTCTAATCTGTATTTTTTCCATTCAAATAGCTGTTGATTTGAATAAATAAAGTCTGACCTTAATGGTGCAAACCTTTTAAATTACTCCAAATTGTTTTTAATTTTGTAACAGCAAATCCACTCTGAACAAATCATTTACCAACCTTAAAAAGTGAAAAGTGGCACATCTGAAGTGTTTAAGTTACTGATAGCAGTTTAGCTAGTAAACAACTACAAATTAGCATTAGCTAATATACATCATAGCTAGAATCAATACCGAGCAATAACTGGTACAAATTTTATTTATTTTTTTTTATTAAATACGCAATTTGTTCAACTGCGCCGAGAAAGCTGTAAGTACTGTAAGTTTAAAAAAATGTGTGTAAAAGTGGGAATAACTTACTGTTTACGTTAGTCATTTGGACTGTGCTTCCCGACGGAAACGGAAGTAAAAGACGAGTGACTAGACGGTAGCTTTTCAAAATAAAACAACTTCTGGTCTCTCTAAAGCTGCATATTCAGCAAAACAGGATAACCGATCCAAAGCGGCTGTGAATTAAATATTTAAAAATCTGTTAGATCTCTAAAATATGAGTAGAATGGGAGAAGTTTTGAATACTTCATACATTTTAACATAACTGCAGAACTTGCCACATTTATTTATATATTCAGTTAGACAGCTAACTATGTAAAGACCTACAGAGTTTGGGGTTGTACTATAACTTCTTGTTTTATTTGCAGTGATGACTGCAGATACTGCTACAAACAACAGGCCATTTAGATTTTTTTAAGCATTTGTAGACTAATCGTAAGGACATATAATAAGACTATGTATGTGACATACATTGCAATGCAGTGTGTTATTGCAAATGTAATTTGTTTTTCTACTTCAAATCCGTTCAAGAAGACTTGTATGAAGACAAGCAGCGATGTAGAGCATTTTAAACAAGAATAACATTTTTTAATAGTTTGCAGTGTATTGCATCTCAAGCTTTTGTTAAAACAATTAATGCTAACAAATGTCAGTTTTACTGTAATACAAATGCCTCAGTGTAAATGAGTGTTTGCATGTTTAATAAAGCTTCAGAAAGGGTTAGCCTGGTGTTGATGCAATATGTATAGTGAAACGGTAATTAGCTGGAAAGAGGAGCAATATTTATGAAAAAAAGTGAACAGGCTGTATTTAAATGGCACATTTTTATTGTTTTTTTTTCCTGCTTAACACTACAATTCATATTCATGCATTCACACACACACACACACACACACACACACTGATTAGCAGGTTGGCTGCCTCGCTGGGTTTCAGTGTTTTGCCTAAAGACATTTTGACATGTGGCTTGGGAAGCTGGAAACAACACTTCTCTTCGCGTCTTTGGATGTGAAGAGCACTGCTCGTCCTCCTGGGTCGCCCAAATAAAGCACTTAAGAAGATTTGAAGAATTTATTGTGTTTCACATCTTACTGTTCTGTAAGGGAAGAAAGCCATGAGAAAGTCTTACTAAGAGGTTTATGCTGCAAAGTCTGTAAATCTCAGGAGCTGTGTCAAGATTTCTTATCAACAAGTGAGTATAAAACCATAAAACGTGCAAATCTAACAATGGTTCTCTCATTGTTCAAAATGTTAGGGTAAAAAATAAACATTTAACCCTCCTGAAGCCCTCAAAAGAGAGAGAGAGACAGAGGTAGAGAAGCCCTTGTACCGAAGGGAGGGTTAATCATTCCAGTGAATTAAAAGGATCAACTCAAAGTCAACCATCGCTAAAGCCATAAAATGTTGAGGAGTCACTCAGCCACTCGTCAATGGCTCTCTCATTGGCCAATACATCCTTCTGCCAATCCACGTGCCACCTGAGGTTAGCAATGACCTGGCTGTAGTTTCTCCCCAAGCTACCCCGCCAAGCAGCGAACGCTTCTCTATTGTAGAGGTGAACGGCCTTGGACACTTCAGGGTAGTCTACGATGCTGCGCAGCAGCTCGTCCAGATGAGCCTGCACATCTGGGAACTCGCGGACCACATTGTGAAGCTCGTCCTTGTCCAGTGTGAGGTCTAAAAACGAGGAACAGAGAAGAGACATGAAATCTTTATTATAGTGGGGTTTTTCTACAAATATAAAGACATTAAACAGAACCAAAGTTAGTGTTTGAAGCTTTCCACTCACTGAAAAGCTGTGGGGGGATACTGAATCCATCTGAATAGGTGATGTATTTCCAGGGGCCAACTCTAAGCATATATGTAGAGGCATTTGCATTGCAGCCATGATATTCACTCAGCACCCAGTCGGGATGTGGCTTCTTGGAGAAATCACTGGACTTGGATATCAGAGGCAGGAGGGAATGGCCACTTAGATCACCTGGAGCTGAAATACCAGCAATCTCTGCAAAACAAATTCAGCTATTACGTGAAATTAAAATGCAAAACCACATAACCTCTGTGTATCTTAGCCAATGTGCATGCACAGCATTTCAAACAACAACAACAACAAAAAAAAACCACTTTCCTTACCCAGGACAGTGGAATAGAGATCCACCAAGGACACAAGCTGGTCGACCTGCAGGCCAGACAGCACCCCGGGCCCCATGATGAGCAGCGGAACGTGGGAACTGCCTTCAAACATTGACATCTTGTAGAACTGCCGGTGCTCCATGGCGAGCTCTCCGTGGTCGGCCGTAAAAATCAGGACTGTGTTGTTCAGCTGGCCAGTCTCCTTCAGAGCTGAAATCACCTGACCTGGCGAGGCAGCAACAGAGAGGGTTGGGGACACGCAATGATAAACACCACTAATACTTTCAGAGAATAAACTGCAGATATTGTAGATAATAAGTGACTGTCGAGCTTTTGAAAACTAGAAGTAGAAGTGGGTTGTATTTTCACTCAGTAACTTTAAAGGGAATTTCTCGTTCTGTTGTAAAGACAAAAGCTGCAAAAACAAACTCTAAAAACTTAATTACTGTTATTAAAGCACAGATGGAACACCTCTTGCTCGTGTACCTTATTGGTTATTACATATTACACAATCGTATGTGTAGAAAGCTTTTACTTTGTAATTTAATTCTGTCTCAATTGGGTCCAATCCTCAAATCCCACCATCTTCTTCCTTTTAACTAACCCAGCATGGCATCAGCTTCAGCACACATGGCGTAATAGAAGGTTCGAATGCTTTTGACTTCCTCCTCGGTGAAAGCGCCACTGCAGTTTTTGGTGAAGGTGGAGTAGAAGTCTACGGGGTGCATGGCAGACACTGGCAGCCACTTAGGAATGGAGACGAGCTCAGATGACACCTTTGAGGGCGAGATAAACAGACATTACCAGTGTTTTAGTCACTTGCTTGAAGGTAATTCCGGTTGAGCGAGCAATATAAATTACAACGTGTACTTTTCTGAGCCAGTACGGTGAGCTGCGGAAGGTGGAACCCCCAGCCGTCGGCCCGAGAGATTCGGTCCGGTAGGGATGGGGTAAATTGAGGCCGAGGTAAATGGCAAAGGGCCCGTGCGGAGCTGAAGCGGTCTGGCGAATCCACTGCGCGACTTGATCTGTGTTCTTCCAGTCCTCCGTCATAATTCTTACAGTCGTCGTGTCTCCGACGAGCTCAGAAACGGGCCGGCCCTCTTGGCGCAGGAGGAACGGCACATCTCGTGTCCATGCCTCAACACGATTACTGCAGCAGAGCCACAAAAAAAAAAAAAAAAAGCAAAGCTCGAAGAAACACGTTAAACAAGCATCCAGGACCATGACTCACACCGTGCTGAAGAATCACAGGCAGACAGTTTAATCTTGCTTAATAGCGTTTAATGCACACCTCTAACGGTTCTTTGGAGGACATGGGTGTTTGTGTAAAACTGGTCACAGTTAGGTAAACACATCTGAGCTAACGGGCTCAGCCGAACACGCCTACTGACCTGAGCGAGTGACTCCCCGAGATGTAATCCTTCTTGCCCATCGTCTTGGTGCGATAGCCGTTCCTCTCCAGCAGATCCATCCACGTGGTCGCATTCGCATCCAAGCACTTGTAGTTGTTCCAGGACTGAGTGAGGTGGACAAACCGACCACTCCACATGGCTGCGGGAAATAAAAAAGGTGATGTCAACAACAAAATGTCTCTTCAAAAAGACAACTCAAGTGCACTTTTTTAAATTAAAAAAAAAAAAAAGAAAGTACCTGCTCTGGAAGGGCAGCAGATGGGGGAGTTCGTGTAAGCATTGAGGAAGGTGGATCCGAGCTCCCTGAGGTAGTTTATGTATGGGAGATGGACAACTGTACTGCCAGGGTCAAAGGATAATCTCCCATCCTGATGAAACACACACAACTTTAATCAAAAAGACTAACAACTGAGGGGGGGAAGTGGGAAACAATATTATATCCTCATGATCATTAACTCACAGGCTGTCATTCTGATTTAAACAAAGTCACTGAATAGGATGTCAAGCAATAACATACTTACAAATGCATCACTCATCACCATGACAATGTTTGGTCTGGACACATTTTGACAAAAACTGTCACCGACGTTTTGAAACAGGAAAAGGACCGCCACCACAAAGATGCCCATGCTTTCCATTCAGCTCCAACGGTGTAAATAATTTGTAAATTAATATTAATAATGGTTTTAAAAGACTTGCAAAATGATTAAACATATCGAAGCATAACTACACAGTTCCTTAAGTGCTGATTTGTACCGAGAGGAGAGGAGGGGGGCGTGTTTAAATCATCTGCATCCTGGTGAAGCTTTCAAAATAAGAGTCCACTAAACGTCCACTGCCCACGAACACGAGCGGAATATTGTTGTGTTTGTAGAGAGGAAACCCCAGATATGAACATAAACTAATACCAGTATTATAAATCAATTAAAAATAAATTAAACAGTAAATAAAAAGATAAATGAGAACTTGACTTTTCACCGTGCAATGACTAAAAGTATCCTCTAGAGGGAGCCGTTTACCCAGGAATCATTTTTTTGCCGCAACATTTACAACTAAATTATACTGTTGATACATTCCAGTGTAAAACTGTCACATGATGTATGTAAGAAATGTTTCTGGGGACCTGAAAGATAGGATCCTAATAAATAATAACATGAAATGCCACCCTAGGGTACAGCGCAACAGTGCAAAAGTTTTAAGCTGGTGTGGGAAATTGCTGGAAACTAATCATGCTTCTACAAAAATATACTGATTAACTTAATATAATTACAAAAAGAATAGTAATTTCAAAGATAATTGAATCATGTCAGTGTTTTGTTTGACCACCCTACACATTCAAAACAAAAACAAAACAAAACAAAGCTTCTTTAAGGTACACTTAAAATTATCTTCAGGTATATGATTAAACAATTAGGGGTTAATAATTATCATTTTTATTTGTAAGAAGAAACTGAGTCATTAGCTAAAACACAAACAGCTCTGTAGGAGGCTCAAAACTGGGTGTGACTCTTCTGCCAAGGTGAGGTTGTGGAAGACGGTGTCGGGGTCACAGGTCAAACACTGCAGCGAGACTAAACACAGCAGCAAGGCACAAGGTGGCTGTACTCCATCAGGAAGGTTTCTCCCAGCCAAAGCTTTTAACGCAGACTCGGGTGTCAACATGTGGTGTTTGTGCTGTTTTGAAGCACAAAGAAACAGCCATTTCTGGAGCTCATAGACGCAGTGGTTGACCAAACAACGTGAGACACATTATGCACTGTGTTGCTTCTGCTTTGACAGAAACCTTGGCAGCCGGGTACACCTACTGTCTAAAGTGATTTTCCCAGAAAGTATTTTGATGAAAAAATAGCAGCCAAAAAAAAACGCAACAGGTATGCTGAACTAAAAGAGTCAAAATTTAAAATATCTGACTCAAGCAGAAGGCAGTTTATTTGCCAACGAGTGCCTGTGGGCGACAGTGAAGCACAGCGAAGGCCTCCTCAGGCCCTGAGAAACACACACAGGTGCTCATCCATCATGCAGCGCCATCGGGGAGGTGCTGATTGGCCCTGCATTTATCCTGCGACTTCTCACCAAGAACCATTCAGCATACAGAAGAACAAGGAGTCCTGGGAGAGGCAGTACGACTCCCCACATGGGTCCCGATCTTAATACCGTGAAGTGGGTCTAAAATTACAGAACAGGGCCGAAGGGTCAGAGCCAGGAACATCCACATGAGATCTGTGGTCAGCTCCCTGAGACGTAGGGAACAAAGAGAAGCATCTATGCTTTACTGAAGACAAAATGTCAACACCGGCACAAGACCAGCTTACCGAACAGCTCCTGTTGCTCACAAGAACTTAAAACTGATCTACAATAGCATCATTAGTTGTTTGCTGAAAGCAAGGAACTGCAGCATGTCAACAGGTGATGCTGCAGCTAGGTGAAAACACTCACATCCACAGGGTGGCGTTTTGAGCTGCAGTCCAGAGTTGTTTTTCTCTTGAAACTGGGAGCTCAACACAATGAGAGCAGTCATCTTTATATCATATGGGATATTTTTTTATGTAAAAACAGTGTTGGGGGGAAAAAACAGTATATCTGATACATGAAAGCGTTTGCAGATGACTTGGCTGGATGCCTGTTGTATCACAGACACATGCATCCAAGGAATATTTGCAGGGCCTTTGCTGCAGGCATCATCATGCTAAAATGCCTCTCTGATGTGCATTGACATCACTGCTGCTCTGGATACGTAAATCCACTGTGAGAAAGTGTTCACAGCATGTTTTGGAAGCTGAAGACCTAAAAAAAAAGACTAATCTGCTTATGCTTGATTAAAAAACAACAACCTATATATATATAAGAAAATATGTTGTGGATGCTGCTCTGTCTGGCTCCAGTTGTGTATTTTAAATGCTACAAACTGTCTGCAAAGCGGCATTGCTTTCTGCAGTGTTTTTTTTAGGTGCTTGCCACACTTGTAATGTGTGTGTGAGCCCTGCCACACACTTGCCTTGTTCCAGAAGGCAGGGAGGCGGGGGCCCCGAGTCTCCGCCGCGCATGCGCGCAAGGTTGTTTTTCAGCCAGCCCGTGGTTTAAAGTGAGCCGAGCTCCGGGGGTTTCCTTGTCTGTGACTGAGACCATCCAGCAGAGAGGCAGGTGATAACAGCATCCGCTGCTGGTTATCAGCTCCATGAGCGGCTCGCGGGGAAGCTGCTGATCGTGCCCGCTGCTTCTCGCAGGGCAGAGATCTGAAAGCTTGCGAGTTTTTCTCCCCCACTCTTTTTTTTTTTAGACTTTATTTTTTATCCTCACTTAGAGACGACGGTCTCTTTTCCGCCATCATCATCATCATGGTGCTAGGAAAGGTGAAGAGCTTCACCGTGAGCTACGACTGTTTCAACGACAGCAACGTCCCCGTCTTCTCCAGCGGGGACTGCGTCTCAGGGAGGGTGGTCATCGAAGTCACCGGCGAGATCCGCGTCAAGTCCCTCAAGGTCCACGCCAAAGGATTTGCAAAAGTTCGCTGGACCGAGTCGAGGAACGCCGGCTCCAACACTGCCTACACCCAGAACTACACGGAGGAAGTGGAGTACCTGAACCACAAGGATATCTTGATCGGACATGAGAGAGGTAAGGGGGCGACGTGCGGAGTGAATTTCGGTCGAAGTTTTTTTTTTTTTTGTGAGGAACTGTGATGCTCTCTCCTCTCCTCTCCTCTCTGTCTCTCTCTCGCTGGTTTGGGGATCAGGTTCGCTGAGCAAGATACGGTTTCAGGGCATAGCAACAGAGGTGTAGACGCTGTTATAAGGTTGTCATTTGTGGAACATGTCGGTTTTACTTTGTGAGCATCGTCTGTACACAGCCTTCGGTTATCTGGGACTCAAAGTGTCAGAATGAATGACAGCTGCTCGGGCGCCGATCTGTTTTATTGGTTTTCAAGCGCAACGTGGCGATAAATGTCCTCCCGACTCGCACTGAGACGTGGCGGACACTTTCGTCGGCAAATGTTCAGCTTTGTTCAGAAATTTCATCGCCTGACAGCGTCGAAGTTTCCACCTATTGTTCAAAGCGGTTCAATCCTGTTCTGAAAACTGGTCCTAGGAGGGGCGGGCCAAAGCACCTTGGTCCTCGCGTGCGATTGGTCGAAAGGCTTGTGTGTGTGGCCAGTGACGTCATTACTCTGCAGAGCGATAGAAAATTCTGCAACTTTTTTTTTTTTTTAATCGAAAAAACAACCTGCAGAATTCTTTGGTTAAACGGAGCCGAACTCAGAGTAGCCATGTTGATACATGATATAGCCTTGTGTTTGTCCTGAGAGAGGCTGGTTTAATTGTTAGCAGCTTTGGTGAAGTTGATGAAGGCAGCTTCTGTAGTCGCAAATGTCTTTTCAGTAAACAAGGGTCGGTCCGCTGGTAATCACGAACCTTTATTTTTAATAACAGCTTTTCCCTAAACCTATTACACACTTATTAGTGTATAAAACGGTAATAAATGTTATGTAACCTAAGGAAAAACTATAGTAGGAGGCTCTGTGTGCATGAAGGCATATCCTGTGGCAGTGACTGCGGCGTCGCACAGTGAATACGTAATGCTGAGGGAGGCTGCTCGCACCGGTTCAGGCCGGTCTCCTCCTGCTGGAGTCTGCCTTTGACTGACAGCTCCGCACTTGTTTACCACACTGCTGCTGCTAGGGGGAGGGTGTGCTGAGCTGGCACAAGCAGCACAGCCGTCCTGTGCGCTCAGTCTCACCAAATTATGTTTTATTTCAAATAAATAAAAATAAATATACAATAATACTTTATTATTATTAGTGTTTTGCATTTTTAATCAGTTTGTCAGCAGCGGTTCTGGAGTAAAGCAGGATTGCTTCTTGTTTGCGAGTTGCCTTCCAGTTCGCTTGCAGAGCTGGTTTATGTGTGTTTACATCCCATATGCCTGAATAAAAAGAGATCCTTATCCTCACCAAAGCACCGCCGTCCACCACGGCTCAGTTTCTGACTCCTCAAAACGATCAACTTTTCTAGTCTTTAGTTCACTCGAAATAATGCTCTTCTGTTTGTCTCTCAAATACATTAATCTCTCACAGACCGATTTAATTGTAAACTCCGTTTATTCTCTTTTTGTCTCCCCCACCCTGTGTTCTTTGATATGACTTACAGATACCTTCGTAGAGCATTTTATCCAGGTATGGTATACACGTGTTTGGAATATTGTCCTCCTTGTTTTTCAGACGACGACAACTCCGAGGAAGGACTCACCACCATCCACGCGGGGCGGCACGAGTACGCGTTCAGCCTCGAGCTTCCACAGACGTGAGTGCCCCCCCCCGAAGTGAAAGCATATGTTTGCTGTAGGCTTTCATTTCAGCGCCTGGCGTGACCTTTTTTTTTCATTTCCCCCCCTTCCTTGCTCCCCTGTTGCTCTCACGCGCAGACCTCTGGCTACCTCTTTCGAAGGAAAGCACGGCAGTGTGCGCTACTGGGTCAAGGCAGAGCTCCACAGGCCGTGGCTTCTGCCCATGAAGACCAAGAAGGAATTTACAGTCTTTGAGCACATTGACATCAACACTCCGTTACTGCTGGTAAGCCACTGATTGGGAAAAGGCTTTTCAGCTCCAAAAAGAAGGAAAAGCTCTCATTTGGTTGCTGAAACAAATAAAAATGTAGAAATAGGGGATATTTTGTTGTATACATTTAAATAAAAAAAATCCAACCAACTCCAAAAACATTTTGATCTAATTTGCTGTCCTTTNTTTTTTTTTAGTCTCCACAGGCCGGCACAGCAGACAAGACGCTTTGCTGTTGGTTCTGCACCTCAGGTCCTATTTCCCTAAGTGCCAAAATCGAAAGGAAGGGATACACCCCAGGTGAGAACTTGAAAGTAGATAACTCTTGAAAGTAGATAACTCGTCTGTTTACCAGATAAGTCAATAGAATTGTCCCATCCTACAGGATGCTCCTTTCATTGCTGATTAGACATAAACATAGTCAATAGTCTTATCTCTGGAGCCAAACATTAACTTCCCATCTGCTTTTTTTTTTTTCTTTTTCTTATAACCGTGTAGGAGAGTCGATCCAGATTTTCGCTGAGATCGAGAACTGCTCCTCGCGCATGGTGGTGCCAAAGGCGGCCATCTACCAGACGCAGACCTTCTACGCCAAAGGGAAGATGAAGGAGGTCAAGCAGCTGGTGGCCAACCTGCGGGGAGAGTCCCTGTCCTCGGGCAAAACGGAGACCTGGAACGGCAAAATGCTGAAGATCCCGCCCGTGTCCCCCTCCATCCTGGACTGCAGCATCATCCGAGTGGAGTACTCGCTCATGGTGAGCGCGGCGGCTGTCCGCTGATGTTTGACGCACTCTCCCACACGCGGGGCATTTAGGTCAAACGGCGTCTCTCTCTCTCTCTCTGCTTGTGTTTGCTGAGAGATTGCCGGTTGACAAACACAAACAGTTTCTGCTTTCATCACACAGTTATCACTGATTTTTTTTTTTTTTCTTTTACCGCACGCTTATCTGCACCGAATCAATATTTCCTAGTAGGACACTATCTGTTCTAGTAAGGGTGACTCAGCTCACACAGGCAAAAACTGGACCTTGGATGGTACCAGGTGTTATCTCTGCTTGCCGCTAAGAGCATTAGCCTGGAATATTGGTAGCAACACCTGCCCGAGGGGAGCTTATAACCTGTTTAGCCTCTGAACAGACAGACTCCAGCATCGGGCTCTGCCCTGCGTAATAAGCTGATCGTAAGACACTGACCCATATGACGAACGTGCCATGTCAAGCTATTTTCTAACCTGCAGCTCTGAAAACCTTTTAGCTTTTACACGGCGCATTAGCAGACTCATTTGAAATGATTTGCGAGCTCTTGAGCAGCTGTTGTGTCCTCCTGTCTGTGCTCAGGTGTACGTAGACATACCAGGGGCGATCAACTTGTCCCTGAACCTGCCCCTCGTCATCGGAACCATCCCGCTCCACCCGTTCGGTTCCCGCACCTCCAGCGTCAGCAGCCAGTGCAGCATGAGCTGGCTGGGCATGGGTCTGCCAGAGAGGCCTGAAGGTAGTCCCGACTGAAAAGAACGATATCTTAATCTAGTTTTTTACTGGGGTTTTGTTTACTTTTTTTATGGCAAGGGTGCTAAAATATTATCCCGTCCCTCGCAGCTCCTCCAAGCTATGCAGAGATCGTGACAGAAGAGCAGAGACAGAACCGCCTGGACGTCCCTGCGGTCCGAGAGGAGCTGGAGGGTCCTCTCTTTGCCTACATTCATGAGTTCCGCTTCCAGCCCCCTCCTCTGTATTCTGAGGTAAGCAGCTTCCTCAAGCAAAGCATGGGTTTACATTTCTTCTTGAAAAAAAAAAATCATAAATAACCACTTTTTTTTTTTTTTCCTGTCTAGATTGATCCTAACCCTGATCAAGCCAGCCGCACAGAGGCTCACAGGCTCGATTCCTGTCCATCACGTTGAGGTGAATCTTTAAAACTGCCCCGACTGATTTCGGGGTGCCTCAAGGAATCTGCTCACGAGACTGAGCTTTAAGCATTTTGTCAGATAAAGGCATTGACTCAATGCTGTCGACATCATGAGAAAAGCCTATCATCCAACCAACAAAAAAAAAACACTTGTTGAACTGGACAAAATCTGCTCTTTCCTTCCCTCAGTAAGAGAACCAGGAGTCTGTCGTTTGGGGGTATCGCTATCTTCCTGT
>NC_051430.1:15375484-15382483 GCF_001649575.2 Kryptolebias marmoratus | reverse complement strand
TCAGTCTGTATGAGGGGGGGGAGACTCTCCCCACCCCCACTCTGGCAGCGGGAGCCTTGGTGACGGTGTGACTGATGGTGGGAGGAGAAAGGATTCGCCAAGGCTCAGCCTGCCGAGCTCCTCTTCGGCCTTGATTCTACTGAACGTGTGGCACATTCGGGACGTGACTCCTGACCAAAACAAAAACAAAAAAAGAAGGCGGGACTAATCATGTCCAAACTTCAGCAGAATCACTTAAAAAAAAAAAAAAAAAGGAGCGAAGAGAGGAAAGTACTGATGTTGTAACCACCGTAGTCTGTGTGAATGGAAGCTTTCAGCAGCAGTTAACAACAGAGCAAAGACTAGGTCATTCTGCCTCATGCAGGATTTTGTTTTGCACATTTTCTTCTTTTACTTGAGTTGCGTGGCTCTGTTTAACGGTTTGTCCTAAGTCACTAATTTGTCGTTTTTTTTATTACTATTTTTGCTTTCCGCTTCGCAAAGCACCAAGACTGCGAATAATTAGACCGCAGGCTTAACTTTTGACACTATCATTTGTGTAATGATGAGAAAAGGATTTGATTTTCTGTTTTTTTTTTTCTTCTTCTTCTTCTGTTTTGAAAAACAAAAGACTGAAAAGTGAGAAATGCACTGAATTTGTTCGAAGCTGTCAGTTGTTGTTTTTTTTTTGTAATATTGTCAGTACACAAGTTTCTAAACGCTGACCTGGAGTTTTCTTACAACCGCTGCACATCGTCTCCAGGTGGAAGCTCGTTAAGGTGTCGTTGCCTCCTAAGCTTGGATCAAAGTGCGGCCTCCCTCCTCCTCCTTCTCCTCCTGCGTCGTGTAGTCGGGTTATTTTGTTCTCGTGTTTGGCTCCAGTCGTCGAACAGCTTTCAGCTAGTTTTTGTTTCGAGCTCGCCCTGGACTCGGACTAGGAGGACAGCAGTCCTGCTTTTGCCACTCAAACTGTTGGCAGGATGGTGTTTGTGTGTGTGTGTGTGTGTGTGTGTGTGTGTGTGCGTGACACATCCTGAACTCACCCTGACGGCCCGCAGTCCCTCTAGTCCTTGTCTCAGAGCAAGCCAGGCTTGCGTAACTGCCCAAAAAGCACTGTCTCAGGTGGTTTTCTCACTTGCCAAGCAGTTGACAAAGAAAAAGTGGATTTTTTTTATTGCACTGTTAAAAGTCATTTCTTTTTATTAAAATTACTACCACAATGAGAAAAACAGACCTGCAGGTAAAGCAAGGCAGCTTTTTGAGATGAATCACATTCCCTTTTTGTCCTACTGCCCTTGCCTTCTGCATCCAACCTTCAGACAGATTTTACCAGACCAGTGAAACCACATTGCTAGTTATATTTAAAAAAAATGAGAGAAGGAAACTTGGGAGGAGAAGCAAAATTACTGTTTCTGTGCTTAAAAAAACTAAACAAAACGAAGCAAACCCAGCTGAAATGAAGAGCTGGGGACTTTGTCAAACCTCCGTTCAGGCTGGTCAGAACAAGTAGTAGTAGGTTGAAATGAGTAATACATTGGTTTTCTAACTCATTTAATACAAAAGACCACTTCTGACAGAGGTTTGACACAGTCAGGGGTTCAAAAGCAGCACTTTTTTTTTACCAATAAAAGCAAAAAAATAATGGCGTTATGTGGTGAAGGTCTGGGGCAAAATAAGTAGGTACTAACCATGTAGTAGAAGTTTTTTTTCAAAGGAGTTGTGTAGTCACTCTTTTTTTTATTACTAGTAATGTTGTTAAGTTTACATTTCTGAAACTTGGCGAACACAAGTTTGTGTGCATGCTCTTATCAAGATCCTGCTAAACAGCTTCAGACGGTGAATCCACGAGCGGCAGATTATTAAAAGTGATCTTATCTTCAGTGGCCTTGATTGCAGAAAAGACCTGATCACGACTCTTTGCTTCTCAGCGTCTGCGCTAACTTCGAGTTGTCGTTTGTGGTTGACACTTGTATTACTTTGTCTTTTTTTTTTTTGTACCTTTCTGTGTTTTATTGAAAAGGACAAAAAGGGAAAGAGAGAGAGAGTGAAAAAAAAAGGTATTTTTAAATGAAGTGTAAAACAAAAAAAAAAACATCTTGGACAGGCCTATTTTTTTTTGTGTGTGTGTTTTTTGAAGCTGATGAGTTGTCGGCTTTTATCTTTTTTTTTTTCCATTTTTATTTCTGGGCATTCAAACCGGTTGTTTTCTAGCAACCCTTTTTTTTTTCTTATTTTAAGTTAGTGTTTCCCTGACATCCCCGATCCCTTCCCTGAGGCCTAAGGGTGGCAGCTGTTGATCAGCAACCCCCACCTCCCCCCCAAAGAAACATTTAGCTAACACGGGATGGTAGACGAAACAATTCCTTAGTGGTAAACGTTGTGTAAAAGCAGTTTGAAGTTCTTTGTTTGGGTTTTGTCTTAGGGAAACTTAAATCGAGCTATGTGGTGAAGAATAAGCTTTCATATTTCGTTTTCAGGTTGGTCAGTTCAATAGTCCATTCGCCCGTGGCCTCGGAGTAGTCCAGCGTCGAAACTAAGCTAAACTCCTGACCTGGTAATAAAGAGGCAGGGGCTGAAATGTTCCGACAGAACGAACCTGGGTGATGGGATCTGGAACATTTTAGAGACAAAGTGCAATATAACACACTGAATTTTCTTCATTCTCCATGTGTATGTTGTTATTTTATTGTTCTGTCTGTTAATCATGACGATGTATGGATATTCTATGAATACATTATGTTCTGAATGATTTAACCTTTGTCTAGTTCTTCCTTTTGATTTGAATAAATATTTGTTCTAAATTAAAATGCGGTGTGTGTGTCTTTTCCCTACATCACTAAACATAATTTCAGAAAAGCACTAAATACACTTTTCAAGCATTTATGTAAGTTATAAAGCTATTTGAATTAGTGTAAATCTAATTTTCTCTCGTGTTTACTTTGGCCAGACCAGCGAGTTAATATGTAACCAGATCAAAACAAAAGCTCTTTTTTTTACAACCATGCTTTAAAAAAAGCAATCAGTTCCAATAAAATATGATAAATCATTATCTATTGCTTCAGTTCTGTGAAAAGATGTGGGTTGGGAGAGTTTTGGTCCACAGGTTGAGAAACTAGACGACATAAATCATCTGAAATGTAGTGCAATACTGCCCCTAGCGGTGGTTAAGAAAACTGCACCTGGCCAACCAAAAGAGGCGACTGCTCAAACTGAATGTCACAGCAATGAGTTTACTTTATAAAATACAGTATTTTATTTTATCAACCTATTGTATTATATGACACTATGCAAAAACATAAATAAATAAAATAATTGGTTGCTCTTGCTTTACAGGGAATTGAACTCTTAGAGTAAACTCAGAAGTTTTTCTTCTTTTCCTGCTAAACAGACATGTCCATGTTTGAGTGTTGAAATAATTTTAAATCGAATAGGAACTAATATTTACATTTGTTCAAGACAAAAAAAACATAAAATAACACCCTGTTAATGATGCTTGAACTTAGAAGTAAATGATCATAAATTTACATTTTTAAAACAAAAAAAGATTTCAATTTGAAACAGAAAATTGAAGGAATGTACTTCTCTTTCTTTCTTGTTTAGTCAATTAGCTGCTGTCTGCCACTGAACTGGCTGAATTAACACTTCACACCACATGTTAGGGTTAGATCCTCTCACAGCTCCCATGTTGCTCCCAGAACAACATGTACAACAGAATGACTGAAAATGAAAAGATGTTCCAACAACCTTCTCAAATTCCTGATCTTAAGGCCTTTAGAGAGCTCAGCATAAACAGTATTTAGCGTTAGACTAATTCCTGAATTGTTATGGTTCAAATAATGACGTTAGATACTTTATTCAGACGTTTTAAAAAACTGAACAGTTTTATTTTCTTGCTGCTTTGATAAGATGCACAACTGATTTATTTTTCTTTTTTTAAAAAAACTCATTGAAATCTAATATAATTAGATGTCTGCAGGCTAAGTGATCCAGAGGCGTTTATTGCAAAACAAATGAATAATTAGCTTCTGGTGAATGATGCAAGCTGAAGAAAGTACACACTGTCCTGCATTAGACACATTAGGTCTGAATCTGTGACCCGCTTTTGTTTTAATTCCTTGAAACCTATAGGGACAAAAAAAGTCATTACTCTCTAATATTAGTTGCTTTATGCTGCTCATGTTTCCACTAATGTGCCTTGTTTTTCTGTGTTCATTTTTAACATAGTTTTGTGACTGCCACCACATCGGCTTCACCAAATATTTTGAACAAATTGCCAAACTTGAGTGGCTTTCAAACCCTATCTGCCAGGCTGAAGTAAATGTCTCACTTGCATAACTTGCAACTTAAAAATAGAGCCGCTCTCTTTTCACGTAATTACGAAGTGCGTCAGTTAATCAATTTCACTCGTAATGCAGCTGCACGTATTTTACGTCAGGCCGCTTTGATGCTGATTGACGTTTTTTGGAAACTGCAAGACTTCATGCACAAGTGAGCCTGGCAGTTCCATCATACTGGATGTGAATGACTGTTATGTGCTTTATCCATTTACTGTTTCTCATGAAAACGGCTCAAATCCAAGGAGCCATCGCTGAAGAAAGTCTTTATGATTTTTTAAATGAATAAGACAGTTTTTTTTTATTATCTCAATGTCCTCTGAGTCACAGGGACTTGTAGAAACCTTTTAAACCTGGACCAACTCAAAGTGACAGCTCAGTGTGATGCAAATTTCTGCAAAGTCTCAGTCTGAGACAGCTTCAGTGATGACTCAGCGGCCCTCCAGCTTTGACCAAGCACTTCAGTTTGCCTTTTGTCTCCTACCCTCAAACCCCTGGCCTCTTTTGACTTTTTCTTTGTGGGTGTTTGACCCCGGTATGTCGAAAAGGAAGGTGGGATTATTGAAGGGGGAGAAAATAGACAGCGGTGGTATGCATGGCCGCATGCTCAGTGAGCGTGTGGATTAGTGAATGATGACGGGACATGGGCCTCAGCTGTTTTCCCCCTCACTAGTTAATCCCACTCGCCCGGAGCCCCCCTGTGATCCAGGGGTTCTCGGCAGCTCGGTATGACCAGGCAGTATGGATGCGGACGGGGAGGCTTGGACTGAACCCCGCCGAATGCCTGCTTGCCAGTGCCACATCATCACTGTGACATAATAGAAACACGCACGCACGCGTGTCTGCGCTGGAATGTGAAACGCAGGCTGCAATATAAACTCACTCATTCCTGGAAAGAGAGGAACAAGCCGGAACATAAGAGCGGACTTAAAAGCAGAACTGTGACAGAACAAATCTGTTCAATAATTCTGCTGCCCTACAAAACACTGCATTATAGAGTATTAAGAAAACATTAAACATTAAATTTACAGCATTAAGGCTGTTTTAGTCGAACCTGGCAAATAATTTTATGCACGATCTTATATGATATTGTGAGATGTCATAAGATATGGCGCTCAGAGGATATGCTAAGGATGACTCCCAGTTATCACCACATCAAACTTTAGTTCAATATCTGTAAAACTGGCCGAGTTAAAGCCATTCTTGTGTTGGTTAAGGTTGATTTGCTGTGGCAGCCAACTTGAAATGGGTTGACTCCGGATGTCATGGACTTTCAGATGTGATTACTTTCTGAGAGTTTCATTAAAATCTGTCCACTGGTTCATGGGATATTTTGCTAACATTACTGACTAATGAACACACACACACACACACACACAGACACGTATAAAAACATTTTTTGCTACGCTTGGCCTTTGGCGACAGGTGTTAAAAATGAATGTAGTGCCATAATAACGATGCTGCCAGTTAGATTAACGCTGTCTTTAAGATGTTTGATGCTTTGACAGAAATGACATTTCCAACAGCTTGCACACAGTAAAAGATTATCTTTTCTTTTTTACACTGATTAACATTTAAATATTTAGCATCTTGTTACAGCAGAACCTGGCAGTGAATGCCATATATAAACCTAAAAGTTAACATGTTTATGAAAACTGTTGAACTGATGACAAGATCATGGGGAATTTATTTATTTCCGGTTTTATACATCTGATTCCATGCTACCTGACCTCTGACATGATAACTAACACATTCAAGCTACTGTTTAATAATTATTTCATGTGAACTGATGACAAACAGCAGCATACTGTGATCTGCTGAGCATGCTTCAAGTTCTGTCAGCCGACCCTAATTATTTTGGGGGAATGAGAAAAACCTGAAGATGAAGCATTTCTAACTCATTCTATAACTATCCTCAGTTCATCACTTTGCTTAGATAAAGATAAGAAATGTTGTCTTTGTGTGCAGCTTTCGTTTTCTTTTTCAAATGACTGTGAGCTGATTCTGTCTAGTTTGAAGCTCTTGTGTATGAGGAGGCTGACAGCAGAGTCTGCTACTTTGTCTCCAAGGAAAGCTCGACTGCTCTTTGCACTGAATGCATCATATCAGACAGCTGAAAAAGAGGCTAACCTGGCAAAGACTCCCTGTCTTTTTTTGCTTATGTGTAAAAACCCATTACTTGTTGCATCTCGACTCCATCAACACACAGATGTGCATGCCTCAAATCAGAACACAAGTTAAACCACGGTGTGAATTAGGTGAATGTCCACAGCAGCACCTCACCCTCAAGTCTTCGGTCTGACCTCATCCCTCTGATTTATCACATTATCTGAGCAGTGCATTAAAAATGTTACTTATTCAGTTTTATAACACAGAAACAGCCGGTCCGTGTCATCCAACAGACTTGACACTAGTATTAAGTATAATCTACGATGAAGGCCCTAATTGAAAATCACTCTCAGTGGAGCTGCATGGGTTGTTGTGAGTCTCCATGTTTAGTCCAAACAGGAAAACGATCGCCTGGAATGACAGCGAACTACAGGTGCTGGTCATAAAATTAGAATATCATGAAAAAGTAGATTGATTTCAGTAATTCCATTTAAAAAGTGAAACTTGTATATTATATTCATACATTACATACAAACTCATATATTTCAAATGTTTATTTCGTTTAATTTTGATGATT
>NC_051430.1:15217128-15374248 GCF_001649575.2 Kryptolebias marmoratus | reverse complement strand
TAATCATCAAAATTAAACGAAATAAACATTTGAAATATATGAGTTTGTATGTAATGTATGAATATAATATACAAGTTTCACTTTTTAAATGGAATTACTGAAATCAATCTACTTTTTCATGATATTCTAATTTTATGACCAGCACCTGTATGCTCTCATGCCAAATCTCCCATCCCTGTCATACCATGTCAGTGTGGTGAGCATTCCACCTCTAGCTATCCTTCACACACTCACACGCACCCCCACCCCCCAACACACACACAAACACATTGCAAACTGGTCCACCTCACCTTCATGTTTGCAACTGTAACACAGCACCAGAAGTTTGAGATGTTGACGTTCGTACATCTGGGAGAAGGCCTAAACTGTTTGCTCCCGCCCGAGAAGTGGCCACAACCAAAATAGAAAGTTGTTGAAAGTGGATGTCAAGTAGGTCAATGTTTTAAAGTCGTAGTTCGAGTCTTTTCAGACAAGGTTCTGTGGAATGGTTATGAACAGTTAATATCTTACCTGTTGGAGATCGCTCTTAAAACAGCCTCAGTTACAGCCTAATTCTGACACACAGGGAGTTTAAACCACAGTCAGTTTCACATTATATGGTTATTTACATAGAATTCTATTGCTCTAAGCAAATAGCAGCAGCAGCTAGCTCTAGCACTTCCCTTGCAGCCTGAGGCACCTGTGGCAGGTATGTCTGTGCTGGAGGAATGAGTAGTGAGAAACTGGCAGTGCCGTAAAGGTTTATAAAATATGGTTTTCATGAATTGTTATGAAATGTTTGCAGCACTCTACTTTGGTTTTGATCCCACTTGGACTAGCCATTAGCTCGTCAGTCTGGTCAAAATTTAGTTTTGTTTCTCCAACCTGCGGCCCCGTAAAGAGCTATCTACCACAGGTAACATATTCATTTTGGGTAACCTTTCCACAAAACATACTTCAAAAGATCCAAACGATCCCTTTAAAGGTCATCTTAAGGATTTAAGGACTCAAATCGTTGTTAATTTATGTTCCCCTGGAAATCTAGCCCCCAGTTTGCCACAGATTTATACAAAAACACAAAGATTAGTTTATAGACTTGACTGCCATTACCCTGATTTTTTCTATTCAGCTAGACCAGAGAAAGCCTACAGTTTTACTATACCAACGGCAGAATGTCAGCTTATAACGTCATCATATCCAGTAGCATAGAAATTTGTATTGTCTGAAGTCCTGTCAGCCAGGCCACAAGGGGAGAGAGTCATGCAGAGTTCACCTTTGAAAGGTTGCTTTTGAACATATTCCTCCTGTGGTCTTCCTCTCTGCCTAGGTTTTTTTTTTTTTTTTTTCCGGCGTTTGTCATCTGCAGCACTTCTTGCATCCACATTGTCACCCCTGTACTTTTCACTTTAAGGCTCATCTCTTCACCAGATGTGTTTAAAACTAGTTGCAGAAGCCAACACTGCTTTGATGTCCTTTATTTGTGATGAATATGTCAAAAAGACTGACGAGTTTAGCCACTCTACAAAGACAAGCACTTATGAAAAGAAAAAAAAGGCAGTGACTACCATCATGCTTCTATTATACAATGTGTTCACAACACACCACTCAAATTACTGCATTTCCTCACCAGGGTCAGTAGATCTGGGTGCTCTGCTCTATTCTGAGAGCTGAAAAGTAGCAGCAGGAGACATTTTTACCACCAACACTTTACAGTTATGTCATCAAGGGTTATGCTGTACACTTTGGGCCTAGTTTGTTGTGAGCCCAAAATGGACCCTGAAATGTTGCCGTAAAAAACAACGTGCTGCAGTTAGTATCTTGCTAAGTGGTGAATTAATCACCATGTCTGTCTTCCCCTTCTTTATTTAGCATCTGCAGTCTCCTTTATCGGTGCATTCAGTCAGACAGGCAGACGTCTGAGGGCATAGAAGCCAAGAGGTCAGCCGAATAATGGTAATATGTTCCAAGATTCCTTCAGGGGTTAAATATTAAATGATATTTTTCTCAATTTGCTGCAAGTCAAGCGTGACGTGCAAGGTCGAATTTGACATGTTTTTTTTATGCAACTCCCTCCCCCAAGGTACTCGGTCGCCTCATGTCAAGTTTCAAGGGGATAAGAGACCAAACTGAGGAGTGCTGTTTCACCACTTGTCTTATTTTACCCCGCCAGTCCCTGGTGGAAGTTGCTCAGCTTCCTTTTTTAGCCACGGCTGACTCATAACACACACACACCTCCCCCTCCTCCCCTCCCTCCCCCCGCTGCTCATCCTCACAAGCTCTTTTGCAAAGTCTCTTCTTCCAGCTCTAACTTTCCCTCTCCGCCTCGCTCTGCTCAGATTCTCCTGAGTCACTTGGAGCAAAGACACCCCTCCACCTTCTCCCCACCATCAACACCAGGGGTGGGGTGTGTGTGTGTGTGTGTGTGGGGGGGGTGTCGGTCGGTTTTACTCTTGAAAAACAACAGGTGCAGCAGGGCCTACAGAGGAGGGAGAGGGTGGTGGGGCTGTCTGCTGAGCCTTTCAGTCACTTCTCACTGTTATTTCACCCCTCGGCTTCCAAGCATCCAATCTGTCACCTCCTCCCCATCCCTCCGACAAACTCTGTAAACTCGGTCACCCCGACTGAACATCCAAACACCCCCGTCGCTGCAGTTGTTCCACCACCTCTCCCCTTCTCTGTGTTTTCATGCTGTCCGTCAATGCACTCTTTTTTCCCCCCCTGAGAAAATTATACATTGTCTTAAAGATGATCTGATTTTAAAAAAAGCCTGAATGATGTCAGTTTGGGAAGCAATTTCCATTCTTGCCTTCACTTCTATTTCATTCTCTATGCACCACCTTACCCCTATGTTTGAACAGCGCTATGTATTATGTACATATAACAGTGTTTATATAAGCGTGCACTAAACAGGATTTGATTCTCGCTGTGTGTTGAGCTTGTTTCGGTTTCTGGGCCATCTTTGACGTTGCTGTCACAGAAGGTTCCCAACCTAAATATCTCTGTTTTACTCCCTCTAGATTATAGCCCAGTGATTTCAAAAATAGCATGGGGCCTTTGTCCATGCAGTAGAGTTGAGCTAGCATTAAAAAAAAACGGCTTAAGCGGGTGCCATGCAGATGTTTACAAGCCTTAAAGGGCTTTTTTTCAGGTGGTTTGTGGAGTTTGCTTGAAGAATTGCTCGGAGAAAATGAAATTTAAAGCTGTGGCATATGACATTTTGGTCTTTATTGCTACCAGTTTCTTGTTGATGGGACTGATGAACAACGTAAGCCTGATATTTTTAGTTTATATTCTTCAAGTTTAGCCCGTTTATTGGCAAACCACTGCCAAGTGTTTTTATGATGTGGGGAACTTGGGAAAACTTTTTTTCTGAGTTTATCTAAAAACGTAGGCAGCGCCTGCTTCGAAAGCTTCAACTGTGCTAATGAGCTGGAAAATTTATTATTTTTCTGTTTGAGAAACAACAACAAATGCTCCATTTCACAGTTTTGGTATATTGTAAACTTAAAATATGGAAACCCTACAGGACAGATTTGAAGGTTAGTGGCCTTTCAGGACAATGTATTTGTTTATTTATCTGCTCACTTAGCTTATTCAAACTATTAGAAAGGCTTCATCTACTCGTGAAGCACAATGCCAGAAACACAAGACTTAAATTTCTCCTCCGCCTTCAAGTTTGCTGCCAGATATCTCCGGACTTCAGCTCGTGTTCCATAAGTTTCCGTCTGCGTCTGTTCTGAACCGGAGTGGACGCGGCTGGTATTTCCCCTCCGAGTCCATGTTTGCTCCTTGGGGTTTTACTGACCCCAGATGGTGTCTGCAGAGCCGAATCTGGGAGAGTGGAGCAAAAGGACCAGGAGGCTAAACAACAAATGCACAAAAGCAGTTCGGGCCACTCAAGTCTGCAAGCAGGAAGAATTTTTCTAGCTGTTTGATAAAAACTACAAATGATACGAACCACTCCAAAACAAGAGCAGGTGAAATTTCAGTTTAAAAGAATGACCTCATGTCCTTTTTATAGACAATTGTTAAGAAGTAGAGATTAGAGCTTGGCTAGCTAGAGCCTTTTGAGACTTAATGAAAAGATTTATTTATTTATAGTAAATACCGTACAACAGATCTCTTCCCTTTTCAGCCAGTATCACTTCTTCTTTCAAACGCTTCCTACTTTTCATTTATTTTCCTCTTTTGTCTCTTGGCTGTGAATCACGTTGACTCTCCTTTTCACCTCTAAACCAGTTACCACCAGTCAGTGCATTATGAGGGTCTTAACGTGACGTTTGGCTCACTGTCTCATCTAATAGAGAGCTGACACACACATACACGCATGCCCAGACGCAAAGTGGGTCAAACCACACCTTTCTGCACCCCATTTTGTAATCTGAAGGCACACACACATACACTCTAAAAACCGCTGGGGTAAAAACAACCCAATTTGTAACCCAGCTCTGGGTCAAATTTGGACCGAGGCCAACCCTGGGTACTTTTAACTCAGCAGGGCAGGGTTATCAAATTGAACCCAGCATACTGCGTTAAGTTTTTCCCCCATAAATTAGGCTGAAATGACCAATTTGTTGAATTAAAGCTCGTACAAAGTTTAGTATAAAAAGAACGCCTCCAGATGCCAAAGTCATCATTTTATTTATTCATTTTCTTTTAGTTGAAGTAAAACAAACAAACAAACACCCAGCAATACCAACACCTCTACTTCGTTTAAAGTAGATGGCAACATTTCTAAATAAGGATATGAAACTTCTGCTTTTCGGTGCTGTAACTATTTTCAGATGTTTCTTTCTTTTATTTCTTTTCTTTTTTTTAAAGCTACACACACTCAGACAAGAATCTTTTTCGAACAAGGGCAGACTTCTCCGGTTCGAACCAGTTCCGTGACTCATTTTTAATCAGAGCTGCTGCCCAAAAAGACTAAAAGGTTTATCTCATTTTATCTGAGTCAGTTTTTTGGCACCTCACCGCGTTCCCCTCCACACGAGAACCGAGGCAATGAGTGCCGAGCAGACAGCGAGGAATGTGTGACACACAAATGCCTTTGTCCACTGGCAAGCGCCGCACGCTCAGCGTCTTGTGTTTTTAATAGCAAGGTTAGCCATTTCATTCGTGTTGTCGTCCAACTTCTTCATACACGCCGCAAGAAGTAATTCCTTAGCTTCAACTAACTCGCCCTGGACACATTCAGCAAGCATAAGTGGGTCACTGCAGCCTTTTATGAAACCTTTTACAAAATCACAAGTTACATAAATTTCTGTTCTTTAAAACGGTACGTGACACAAAGTGATCCTTTTTTTGAATGTTTGCACCAATACCATATAGAAAAAGCCACTGATGTCTGGAAGAGTTGCTCTGATACTTTTGCTCATTACAAAATGTTCTATTTTGCTTCCTGGTGGCTGCTAAGGTTGTTTTCTGTGTCTTGTATTTTATTTTTCTGGCCATTTTCACACTGCATGATGCATGAGGTCCAAGTTCATTTTATTTTTTACTGACTTCAATAAAGTGTTTCAAGAAAAAGCTGAGCTATTTTGATTGTTTTCTAATAATTAAATGCATACCTTTGCAGAACTCACGCCCTGACTGAGGTTCCCTTTGTTGTTTTCCTTGTTTGCAATTTACAAAGCAACAGGTGTGCCGCTACAAGCGTTATGACCCGCGAAGCATGCAGCTTATAAAAAGATCCCATTAACGTAGACTAAATGGTTCCTGGTAAAGACGTTCATAGTACTAATCAACCCTGCTGAAGTGTTGAAAGAGACACCCAAGGACAAACCTGACATTTTTGCCCTTTATTTTAAACTGTTTGCCATCGGTTTTCAGTTTTATGAACTCGTGTAGCTGAGGGGAAGTCATGTGAACTGTGGAAAAGATAGGATATAAATGCGGACTTAATAAAAATCTCATTTGAATTTTGCCTGTGATCATGCTTGTCCTTCTCATCACAGTAACTCCGTTGTTGGATTCAGTCACATTTCCCTCCACTAACCCTGACCGCCTTGTATCTGACATTTCCTCGCCGAGGCACAACAACGGGTGACATTGTTTTAGAGGTTGACTGGGCCAGTCTGACTGACTGGACCGGTCTGGGCCAGACACTCAGCCCTATGATAAGTTGTTGCTGCTAGACGCACTGGATCAAACCAGCTGAGGCCGGCTGAACACACGCAGAGGAGCTGATGTGACGTTATGACTTTCTGCATCTGATGTGTCACTTCCTTTTGGTTTACAAAGGTTGCATGTCTCTTTGCTGAGGTCGCCACGGGGCTGCCTCTGAATTCTTTCATTGCAGCAACATTAGCCTAGCCTCTTTGTTCAGTGGTTCAATATTTGTAAGACAAAGATGATGACAGAGCTGCCGCGTTTATTGTAATTAGATTGGGCTGTTTTTTTTTACAGCGCAACTTGCTGCTGAGGTCATTAAGTTCTCTTCCACGCCAGGCAGACAGCATTTGTTCATCATGTTTGGCACGGGAATTTGTTTTGGACTAACATGCAGCTACCTAACTAACATTTAAAATCAAATAAAAAGCTTAAACATTTCAATTTAGGAGTTTATCGCACGCCTTGGATGGAAGCTTTGTAAGATGGCAGTGCCAGCTGCTGCTGTGGTCACAATAAATGGCAGGGTGGCATAATATATCTTTCCCACATGGATCAGGTTGTCACAGCAAAAGCTCCTTGTGGATGATAAGCAAAGAACTGGTCTCAGCCTGACAGCCTGAATGACGCAGAGAGACAGACAGAAAGACAGAAAGACAAAAGGAGACATATGCCGGTTTATGGCTCAACATCGCTAACAAAGCACCCTAAATGCCCAAACTTAATTGCTATTTTAAGTTGCTGAATAAGTAAGAAATTTAGCAACAGGGTCTTAACTGTCAAGCAAATCTAAACACGTTGACAGCATTGCCACTCGCACGCACAGGATTTTTAAATGCATGTGAACAACAAGACACGCACAAATTTTAGGGGCCAGAAAAAATGCGCACAATTAAAACAAACAAGCAAACAAACAAGAAACAAACACATACATGCTTACATGCAAGCTAAAGCACTCAGTAAAAATAGTGTGCACGCTACAGAGGAGACAAACAAGTTTTCCTGCCAAACAGACAGCAGAGCGACGACAAGACAGAGTGTCGTTTGCAGACATGATACACTTCATCCACTCCTGCTGGCTAACACGGCCGTGCATTCACACCCCGCGCTCAGTCAGGATGGAAACTCCATGAACTGTATCACGTTTCACCTTTGCAAAATCGCACTTGGTAGAGCTGCTGCCCTGCAGATCTATATTATAAAATACACAATGTTCTCTGCAGCTTGCTATTAAAAAAAACAGCTCCAAGTCATTAAAAACAGAAATAATGTTTCCTGTTTTTTCTCTTTTGCTCTTTTTGATTTAGTCATTAGTTTCTGATGTGTATGGTTTAATAGATTTATAGACATCACAACTGCATGGCACATTATTATTATTATTTAGCATTTTTTGGTAGTAACTTGCAGGCATATCTGTTCCTGCCCTTTGTTGATTCAGTAAACCACTGGAATCATGTATACTTGATTAAAACCCCTAAACTGTAAGGTTTACAGATACTCACTCTGGTAAATACTTTAAACCTTTTGGTTTGTCATAAAAAATTTTGTGTAGTTAATGAATTAATTTGGTAATTAAAGGCTTAGCATTCCTTGAAGGACTGCTTATTGCCTTTCATGTCAGAGATTCTGACTAAGATAATCTCATGTTGAAAAATGTTGCAACCGTTTGCACAATCTCATGCAATATTGTGACATGTTGCAGTCAAAGTACGAGTTGTGAACAACTCTCAGCTACTACCACATCAAATCTTAACCTAATATCTGTTAAAATGACTGAGTTATAGTCATTTTTCTGTAGGCTAATGTAAGGCAATTATCTTTGGCTTTCATCTTGAATTGGATTGACTCTAAATGGTAATCAGGTCTAGACATACATCCAGAATCTTGGTGCTCCGGTTTTCTCCCATAATACAAAACCTTAATGTCAACTGTTTATTCTAAACAGACATTAAGAGTGACTGTGAGCAGCATTCATGGTTGTCTGCCTAAGGTGTCCCTGTGAAGGATTAGCGAACATTCCAGCGTGCACCCTGTCTCTTATCCAGTGAAAAGCTCCAGCTGCCTCTGCAAGGACCAGAGTGATGAAGTCGGTAAACAACTTGTAGACATAGACGCTGCATGTCTATAAAAAGACTTCACAACAATTATTATTGAATTTGAAAGCTGACAAAGGATGTAGTGAATTGAAAAGATTAATAATTCTTTTCAAACTGCCGCTGTTCGTACTCACGTATGCACGATGAGGTGTAGTCTACTTTCAAATTTGACTGCGGAAAACCAAATTACTCATTCAGCCATCCAGAAATTAACATGTGCTCGGTGTTTCCAAGCTGTGTCCCCTCTCCGGTTACTGCCGAGGTCACCAGATATCCTCCAGGAGGAGCTGGTGATGTCAGAAGCACCTGTGTGCAAATGATGAGTGCCACATAATTGATGGTACGCGACAAAACGGCCTAAGTCCTTCAAGAGGAGCGAGAGCACCCTCTGATCTCATTATGGAAAAGGTCATCATTCGCCGTGTTAAAGAAGAGCAGTGGAATATGAACATTGCCTTCCAAAGATACATGCATACACCGATGTAAGTTCATATCTGCATCAAGTCCTTACTAAGTTTATTGTCTCTTTTTGCTTGTGTGTGTGTGTGTGGGAGGGGGGTGTGTGTGATGGTGGAGGGGTAGATTGCTTGAACATATGCAAACACACGTACAAAAGCACCCTGTCCTCAGCTGCTTCATTTAAACATGTTTACTTCCACCCACCCACCCCCTTTGAGCCGCTCCGTACTCTCTCACATTATTCAACCCTGCATGTATGAATGAAGCTTCTGCCGACTCCGGGTCAAACCTGCTCCTACCCCTGAGCTGTTTTCTTCTTTTTTCCGGGGAAGGCTGTCAGGAGCATGGGGAATGCAGTGGGAGTACAAGCGCCATGTGCGTAATACACAGATTCACGGTTGCGTCCTAGAATCACAAATCATCTGTTCTTGAACCCAGCAGAACTACGAGGTCGTAGATGGGACTGCTGGCTCGGCATCATCTTTGTGGAATACTGAGGACTAAAAGGAAAAGTCTTGGCCAAAGAACTTATTCAGATCCTTTAAAGTGGGGCTCACTGGAAATCAATCAACTTTATTTCTATAGCACATTTTAAAAACCACAGGGGTAGCCAAAGTGCTGTACAATAAGATAAAAATAGATTAAGACAATAAGAAGAAAAACCTACAAAACATACACATACAAGGTTCACGGCAGGTGTGTTTTAAGGTGCCATACAAGACAAAATCATGGTTAATTGAAAGGTTATGAACAATTAATGTCAATCTATTGTGGGTTGCTATTCAAATGGCATCAGCTGTAGCACTTCCTGTGCAGTTATCGGGGAACTTCCAGTAGGAATAGTTGAATATTTCTGCATGAGTAACCATGAACCTCACAAAAAACCCTTTCTGTTTAATCAGATAACATCAAAGTGGACAATGAACGTTTAAAACGGTACTAAGAGAATAAATTGGAACGTTTCCAGAACAAGATGTACGGCCACTGCAATAACCTACCAAATGAGTAGATTTTCCCATCGTAAAGGTTAAATTATATGTTGCGCAACTCCATTTCAGAATGTGTAAACAGTTACATGGAGCTATTAACCAAGGCCGAAAGAAACACGATTAATTTTGATCCACTGTTGCTTATCTGCGAGTTTCTTCTCCGGTTTCCCTGCACTATGGAGATCTGATTTGACCAACAAAAAAAAAAAAAAAGAAAAAAGAAACTCCTGAACTTTCTCAGTGCTGCTGGGTCACCATCCCTATTGTTGCCTGAGGTGAGCTATAGGATGTTCCCAATAAAGGTCAGCCCAGTTGTGTGCTCACTGAAACAGCACGTTTCCAAGCCTTAAATAATAAAGAGGTGGATTTATTACGTTCTGTTTGTGACAGTGAGAAGCCAGAAGAGAAACAAGTCAACAGGTGGCATTATTAAGTTGCAGCCGTTCACACCCTTTTTTTTATTGAATTCAAAGAACAAAGTGTAGTTCACAAAGACTGCTGTTGTCATACTAACTTGGCACATGCCACTGTAAGTAAATACAGTACAGTTCGTTATAAGGGATGCTTATTATAAACATATTGCTTATCAGACTGAACATCCCGTATTCTGTTTATTCTTGTTTTTTTTTGTGTTTTATATTTTCTTCAGGCAAGCTGCCTCGCATTTCACCAACCCCTCCCCTTTGAGGATACAGGTGTTTATCGAGAGCTACAGATGTGAAGGAATCACTCTGTTGTTCACACAAACAGGTCGCAAAGATCTTGCGAATCAGTTTTTTGTCTGATTGTCTCTCCTCTCTCTCGATCCGTCTGTGTCATTGAAGTGTGCAGTAGTCTGGGTAGTGAATATCTTACCTGCTGTAGACAGCGGTCAAAGTGATCACAGTTTGGTGAATCAAGCCAACAGCTACTTTTAAAAAGGGCACATTTAAGAGCAAACATCTACCCTTTAAAACCATTCAAAACAAACAAACAAAATGTGGTTTTTTTTAACCACATTGCTTTTCTATCAGATACTCATATATGTTGAAGAGAGGCCGGTCTGCAGTTTATTGCAAAACATCGTCAAGCATATTTGATGCCAAATTAATGCAAAGCAGAAATTATTTCTTTTTTAGGTTTGATTTAAATTCACCAAACTGAGATTACGCTGACTGATGTCTGCAGCAGGTAAGACACTGATGACCCAGAGCATTGCAAACGACCACACTAAAAAATCTAATCTTTCACGTTAAGCGCAAAGATCTCTAATGCAATCGCGTTTCCTTACAGTGTGGCATCGACAGGATCAAGGTTTGTTGCATCCAGCTCTTTGCTCTGGCTCTTTATCTACTGTTCCTCCCCAAAGGGTGATTTAAGTAATGAGAACACTTTCGCTAAAGCTCTGTTTATCTCAGCTATAAAAAAAAAACTAGGGGAACAGGTGTTACTTTTTCTCAGCTACAAATTAATAGCCTCTAAGCTGCGAAAAAGGTGTCTCGTCTCATTTTTGCGGAGACACATCACAGCTTTAATCACTGAAGAGTCCTCAAGCTGAGGTTTGTTCTTGACCCCTCAGAGCGGCATCAGCTTACGTTACGCCAGGCCGGCGATGAACAGGAGTGAGCCGCGCCGCATGTGGAAAAATTATCTCCATTCTCTATCACATAAAGACACAATATCTGTGATCTCGAGTGCCCACAAAGTACTTTTATCGTGGCTTATCATACTTAGCTCGATAAGTCGGGTTTAGTACTTGACCTCTTTCTAACAAACGCCGGAGCTCGACTGAATATAAGAGTGTGCGGTTCCTTACATAACCAGCAGATGCTGTAAAATGTGTCACGTGGGCAGGGTCAGCAAGTTTACGCAGAATTAACGACAAGTGTTCAACGGCAAATTGGAGAGAAATTCCTCTTACTGTGTGAACGCTGATTCAGCACTCACACCGTTGTTTTCCTGTTTGTGGTTTCTTCCCGAGGCTTGTTTCGGACCCAAACTACTTCTGCAAACTTTGTGCTGTTTTAGTCGTTCATACATTACAACATTCAGCTCAGTCAGGAGGCAGGCACTGGGATTTAGGCTTTCATAACGTTTATAATTTTTCAAATATTTCATTTTACTTGCAATTTTTTTTTTCCCCACATAAAAATACATCGAGATCTCCTTAATTCCTTCAAAACAATGTTGCTGTTTTTTGGTTGATTTGTACTTCAGCATACGTCTTCTTTTTTTGTCTTCTTATTCTTCTTCAATGTTTTTTTACTACTGTCTGGCTAATTGTAGCTTTTAGCCATGAATTTGCTAGTAGCATTTATCTATGGGTTTGGTCAATTCAGCAAATAATTCAGCAAATAATGTTCTACTTTTCATTCCAAAGTTTTAAATAAATACCTTGTGCAGTTTATTTGTGTTCAGAGTATGTGATGGGAATAACTATCAGCTACTACCACACTGAATTTTAGCTCAGTAGTTGTAAAATTGACCGAGTTATAGACGTTTTTGTATTTGGTAAAGTTGATTAGCTGTGACAGCCATCTTGTATTGCACTGACTCCAAAGCTTAATCAGTTCTCGATGTACATCCAATGATTACTTTCTGAGAGTTTCATTAAAATCCATTTGTTGGTTCATGACATATTTTGCTAAAATATGACAGATAAGCAAAAACACACACACGCACAGGCAGTTACACAATACATTATTTACTGACAACGTTACACAATCTCCATCCTCAGCAGCAGACGTTTTGCTCGTGGGGCACATCGTTTGATCTCTGGCTAAACCTCTACAGAAAATATAAACCCAAGGAACAAAATATACATTCAGAAACTTTGTAAGGACTTTATAAAAAAAAACCTTTTAGTAAAACATATAAGTGTGAACAGATGTAGAGTAAAAATAATATACAGTATCAAACATCTATATGAAAAAGACCTATTTAAAAAAAAAACTGTTTTAGTGCAAAGACTTATTTATATATTTTTTTACAATATAAAAATACTGTTTTGTAATTTCTCTTTCTGATAAGAACAAACAGAGGACGTCGGTGTGAAGCTTAAAGGTTACAGGTGGGTGTCCGCGATGGGGATTCGCCTGAGCTCAACGATTTGGGAGTTGGCGACGCTCCCGCCGTCGTGGCTTCCAGGGATGGATTCATTATCGCTGACATTAAGGCCGGTGCCTGAAACACACGGAAGAAAACATCATGAGGTTTCCATTCGCCTGCATCAGCTAAATGTAACCTGTGTTTCTTTTTTTTAATTTTTTCATGTTGTCAGGTTATCAAGCCTTCATTAGATAAGATAAAACACTGTACTTTACTGCGTCTGGGCACCTGTTTAGTTACCGAAGGAAGAGGCTCTAAACTAAACGACTCATTATGTCAGAGAAAGAGTCAACTCGTGGGTCTGTTGGCAAAACTCTGTAAGCAGCAAACGTGCTGAGTCATGATACGCACTAACACTTTTCTGCAACTGTGGATCCGTTTATTCAAAGCACATCTGGGCTAATCCTTTTAAACGAGAACTCAGTGTCATCGTCACCCGCCTGTCTTCTTGTTTTTGCGTGTCTGCTACCAACTTGTTGTAAGTAATCGTTGAATGTACATCTACAACTGATTCACCTTTGGAGTCAACCTGATTCAAGATGGCTGCTGCAGCCAACTGACCTAAAAACAAACATAAAATTTAGTATGCTAGCAGTTGAAACTGATCCCCAGAGCATATTCTAAGATCTAAAAGATTGCATATCTTTGCTTTAAATTTTGCCAATATCTGTTTGGAGTCATCTCTCTCCGTTTGTTAGCAAAATATCTCGTGAACCACTGGACAAATTTAAATGAAACTTTCAGGAAATAATCACCGGATGTGCCTCTATAACTGACTGACTTTTGGAGTCGATCCAATTCAAAATGGTTTGCCAGTGCCAACTGATCTTAAAAGAAAAAACACACAAATGTCCATAATTCAGTCAGCATTAAAGATGTTGTGCAATAATTTGATGTGGTAGTAGCAGAAAGTCATTCACAACGCACTGCCCAAGTAAAACTCATTACATAAGAACTTGGCTTAAAACTTTCGCATTAACTGTGGGAATCAATTCTGTTTGTCTGTTAGCAAAATATCTCATCAATCGATGACTGAATTTAAATGAAACATTCAGAAACTAATCACTGATTATACATCTAGAACTGATTAACCTTTGGAGTCAATCCAATTAAAAATGGCTGCCACAGGTAATTCACCTTAGCCAACACATGCATGGTTATAACTAAGTCAGTTTCACAGATACTGAGCTAAAATTTGGTCCATTAGTAGCTGAGAGTCATTCACAATGCAGAATCTGAGCACAAAATCTCAAGATATCACAAGAGATCGCACATAACGTTGTTTCTCAACACAAGATGATCTTAGTCTAAAACTCTGGCACATAAGGTAGTGGGCAATATGTGCTCCTTCAAGGACTGCTAGGCCTTTAACTCTTATTGGTTTTAGCAAACCAAGCCATATTTACTAAATTTTTTCTAGCTCACATTAATGGTAAAAAAAATAATAAAGTTTTATTATTTGTTGCCTTACAAGTTGTTGCAACTATTTGCATGTTTGCATTCATGTTTCCATCATTGACAGGTACCTGAAGAGCTCATTGTGTTTTAGTAAAGTTTTTTTTTTTTAATTCTTTTACATAAGCAGCCCCTTCCTGATGCCACGTTAATGATCAGCTCTACTACAGCTCATGTGTTGGGGCGTACGTGTGAGTATACGTGCTTGTGGGTTAATGGTTGACTACGGAACGGAGGGTCTGAAGACCCTCATTACAGTACTGCTTACTGAACCCCTGACAGGTGGCGCCCGGTTATGTAACTCCGATCAGCAAATAGATTGGGGTCATTGGGATGAATCCAGAGCGACGGGTTTGAACATAGACAGGGTCAGAGGTCATGGGGGAAAGTGTCTATTTGACCACTGGACCTAAAGGTGAAATTTACCTGCAGAGATCCAAACAGCAGTCAAAAGTTTGAGGATGTTTTTTTGCCCCCACACGACAAAAATCTGGTTGTATGTTTTAAGACGATGCCAAAGAACTGATTTAGAATTAATCTCAGTGAATTATACCTTTTTCTTATCTTCATCATGCAGCGTTTAGCTGCTGATCATTGTCCTGCTGCTGCAGACATATAAAGCACACAAAACCTTTCTGCTGCCGAACTCACTCTTTCATCACACAGTCAATGGGGAAGTGAGAGTCTTTTCACTGAATGCAACACTCTCCTCTTAGCTTTATCTATTTATTAACACCTGCAAGTCTCTAAAACCCAAACCTGTCAGGCAGAACTTCGAGTTTGACCGTGTCACTGGTTGCATGTTTAGCTTTTCTAGGATGTCTCACCTTTACTTCTTGTACTCATTTTAGAGTCGTTCACCTTCTTATTTGTGTCAAATGTGCAGGTGAGGCACTGAGGCAGATGTGGTTCCAGTGAGGGCCAGTCACATCCATTTTTAGGTTTTTATCATCATTATTATTATTATTATTATTTTGGGTGTGAAAAAAAACGACTAAACTCATTTAAAATCTACACAGCAGCATCGTGGCTGAAGGTGTGTGTGTGTTCGCTGGTTGTAAATCAGTGAGTTGTTTGGGCCCTCAGCTCATTAAATGTGAAGCAGGAAAAAGAAAGGTTTCCATGGCAGCAGAGATATATAAGGTCAGAAGAGGCATGACTGAGCAGAACTGTTGCTAATGGATTATTGGATTCAAAAGATACTAAGTTTTTTCTGTTGCTTCTAGTCAGATCCTTACCGGCTATTCCTTCTTGGGGTTTTGGGCTTGTCACATTTTGCTTAATAACACTCCAGGCTGTTGTTTTGTTGACTTCCTGTGTCTGCAGCAGCATCTTTTGTTTTCCTAATAGTAAAGTTAATTTTACCTTTTGTCCACACCACTGCATGAGCCAAATGCTTTACGTTGCATTTATTCTATTAAACCACAGCTAATTAAACTGGTTTTCATTAGCAAAGATACTGTTGCCATTGTGCTGAGGAAACCTTTCTTTGTTTTTTTCGGTTAAAATGGTTGCCCATTAGGGTTAAAAGTTGGTTTCACACCAATTTTGGAAATGTCTTTGGTTTCTGATTGACCAAATTAGGTCAATGTTTTAATTTTAGGAAACAGTTTTGCTAAAGGTGAGAAATGTTTGTATCATATTTGACTAATCATTTCCCTTTTCTCAAGTAAACCGGAACCACTGAAGCTCATCGAAGTAATACCTAAGGTCTTATATGAGCTTCCTGTTATGTGTTTTTGCTGTGGCATAATCTATGTTAAAGTTCAGTCACTCCGATCTAGTGTAACATTCTGACCACTGGGACGTCAAGTGAGTAAAAAAGCATCTTGTAGTGAGAATTCTGATTCAGCATTACTGTTTTTTTTGCAATCTAACTTCTGCATGTTTTGTGCTAATAAAGCCAATCATATATCAAAACGTTCAGCTCATTCAGGAGATGGGTGATAATAGGTTTGGATTTTCTAACTTTTATAATTTTCAAAAGGTTTAACTTTTTTCACAGATATTTTCTACATAGAGCTCATATTTCTTCAAAACACTGTTCTCTTTAGAACCTCGTTTAGCATGCTTGTTCTTAGTTAGCCTTTTGTTCCTTTGAGTTAGTTTTTTTTTTGCTAATTTTAGCTTTTAGGTCACCTTTTTGCATTCAGCTACCATTCGCCTTTATGTTACGTTTAGCTTTTAGTTACCCTTTTGCAGCTTTTAGCTCTCTGAGGAAACACTAAAGCAGTTCCAGGGAAGAGACAGGCAGCTGAAGTAAAGTCTTGAGCGTGTTTAAGGTGAATGAATCGTCCTCACCTGTTTTTAAGGCAAATATGAGGTCATCAAAGTCCTGCGACTCCTCGTCTGCAGTGACCAGGTTGGTATTTATGAAGCTCCCCTCGGTGGTGTACGTCTCCATCATAGGACTGGGCTTGAACGCACTGGTGGGCTGAATGCTGGTCCGAAGTGAGGTTCGCTCCCAGTCTGCCGATACCTGAAACACATACGCATCATCAGCTCTGCCGACAGGTGCACCGAAGATGTAACATACAAGCACCCCCTACTAGGATGCCCACAAAGCTTAATGGAACAAAAAGCTGACTTTATCCTGACTATCATAGATGAAGCAATAAATATAATTAATCTGAAAACACTTTAAATGAAAAACAATGGCTTTAAGGGAAAATCAAAATGAACCATAACATTAGCGCTGTGCTGTTACGTGACATCCGCCTAAATAAATACACCAATGACTTTTTGGTTCCTAGAATGGGCCCCATCTGTCAACGGTGCAATTGCGACTGCGATGAGTTGGGGTCAGGCAGAGTGCATCCTGGTTAAAACACACAGGGTCAGAGTGCGTTCACGGGGTGAGGCAGGTCAGTGGGTTAGAGTTTCACACTGAACCCTCCTAACATCATACGAGCATGCTTCCGGCACAGTTATGGGAAATGACAGCGTTTTAGTTGGTGTTTTTTCTTTAAAAAAAAGAAGAAAAAAAAAGCTTCAATACAGCAAAATGAGAGAATGAAAAAAGATGAGGAAAAGAAGGCAGGCGATCTTCGTCAAATCTTTAGTTTCTCATCAGAAACCGAATGAATCTTGGTTTTCCTCTGTGCTTTTTATTAGACGCCTCATCTGTTCATGTAGATGAATAAATGTGTGTGCGTGTGAAGCAGTCGGACAAGTGTGTTAAGCCTCGTTGGGCTGCGACTGGTACAGAGCGTCCCGGTGAGGTGAATTAAGCACCACCAGGCACCTCACATTGTGTCTCATCCACTCTGACAGGCAGAGATAACTCTGATAAGCCCGTCGACTCTCACGTTAACGTTTCACTCATTTGAATTCCGCATTATTTGTTTTTTTTCCTCCAAATCTAGAAGACGCACTGGATCAGACACTCCTACCGCTCAGTGTAGATATCTCTACCTGTGCTGTTGTTTTCAAATCATGCTGCAGCTGAAACCCAAAGAGGCGAGCGTGGGCTCTCATGAATAAAACAAGATTACGAGGACGACGTGTGGAGATGAAGATCGAAGAAGAGAAAAGGGAGGGGAAGAGTTCCCAGGAGTAACTATGTTAAGCCATCCCAGTCCCTTCCCCCCCATCCGTCCTTACAAGGTATTCTCCTGGGGAAAAAAAAGTTCCTAAAGAGTTGTTTGAGTGCATGTGTGTGTGTTTGTGTGTATGCAGTGTGTTCTCGCGCCACTTCGATACAAGGGTAACAAGAAGAGCTGATATGGGTGTTTGTGGGAGTCAGGAAGACAGACAGACACGATTTGACACATTCAGTATGTTACATAATAAGCGGCCGACTGAGAGTCTGAGTGAACCACTTTAAAATGTTCTTTGGGAATCAAGCTCAGCTGATGTGACAAATGTGAGAAGGAAAACCCGAAATGGACGATCTGAGAAATGAGGGCATGGGAAAAAAAAAGAGGGGAGAAGCCTGAGAAATAGTAGAGCAATAAAAAAGACGTTTTTTTCCCCTTGAATTGGTCAGTCTACATTTCAGACAAAATGTTTTCTTTCAATGACAAATCAAGCAATTTGTTTGAATGATTTATGATTGTTTTTACTTTGTTTAATGCAGTTCATTTCATTACAAATAAAAGAACAGTCTTATGAAAGGACAGCAAGTCAGCTGCTAATTTAAATGTCAACAAAAATGCAAAAAATTAGACATTAGAGTAAATTATATAAGAGGGAAACTCATCTTCCAGTAGAAGGAAGAGGGCAGTCTTGTTGTTCTGGGTTCGTTCTGTTTGTAGCACAGTAACAATATACAAAAAAATTGTGCACCCAACCTACTGCTAACCAATTGAATTAAAGTTTGTCTGTAATGTCAGTGATGTTTATGTCACGCTAATTTGATTTGTGTCTGTCTTAAGATTGTGCTCAGAAAAAGAGCAAATCAATATTAAAAACATGCGAGTCTCAGCAGAAACAGTGAAAATTAAACATTGTGCACCCTTAAAGTAGCATTTATTTCAGGTGCATTTGAAAGAAGCTACTGTTTGCTTTTGGTTACAAATATTTCTCTACAAGTATTCCCCAACACGGTAAAAGTAATTTTTCTTTCCTAAAATTTCTTTCACCTTTCACATCCTTTGTGTTTGAACAATAAAACTTCACGTCGAGTCAAATCATCCAAATTTGATTTACCAAAGTCAAGAGTATGGCTATTTTTAACTCTTTATCGAAGAGAAAAAGTTACATTTGGGTTACGATTCTAGGGTTTTTCTGCATCCTGAAGTAGGTGGAAAAAAAAATGTGACCGATGTTTTAAACCTCAAAGGAAACTTTTGCGTGTGCGTACCTCTTCCATCGCACTGATCAGATTCTGAGTCGATTTGCTGATTTCGCCTCCTATCGTGGTGGGCCCCCCTCCTTGGTAGGTCGCGTCAGGACCGTCGTGGCCGCTCATCTCCACGGTGTAACTTGCTTTCGTGGGCCAGCATACTTGGTTGTGCATCATGAAGTACACGACAAACACATACAAGCCCTGCAGAGAAGAAAAGAAAAATCATCTCTGAGTATCAACTCCTCCATTTTCTCCTGTTTACTGTTTGAAGATGAATCTGTCACTTTCTGGATGCAGAACAGCTGCTCCATTTCCCCAGCAGTTCTTTGGTTTTCAGCATCTTTCACCATGATTACTAAAAGAATTACTTCATCATCTCGCCGTGATGTCATTGTCAATGATATTTCTGTCCCCCCCCCAAATGTCACAAGGCTGTCCAGCATTTCACAACACTCATCAGCAGGTGATGATGGCGGTGGCAGAAACAGATGGAATGCACGAGGGAGCAAACTGCAAATGTGCATTTCACACACAAAGACAGAATCCATCTTCACCAGCAAAAAACACAAGAACAAATAACTAGACTCGTTTACCAAAAAAAAAAAAAGAATTAAGTGAGCTCCTCGACAATGTGACATGGTTTTAAAAAACCTGTGTTGTTTATTTTACAAATGTTTAAACCTCTAGAAGAGCGTGTCCCTGGTCATTTTGCTTTGAAAGATGTCAGTGAGTACCAATTTACCGAACTGCTCCAAATCTCTGCTCTATCTGGGAGGTTGTGTCTGCCAACAAGAATAACGAGATCAAAGTGTTCCCTGCAAAGCTGTCCGCGTTACCCTCATTTCCCGAAAGGTCCTGATAAAGAGCAAGGATTGAAAACAGCGTGGGTAGTTACAATCAACATTACCAGGAACGGCGACTATAACTAGAAACTGCGTGTTTATGAGGACATTATAAAACTGCAGCATCCGCAAAAGGAAACAGGGCTGCGAGCAGATGCAAAACACATGGAACACCTCACAGGTCACTGGCTTTGCTTCATAGTCTGCTGCTTCCTAGAGGTGGGACTTAAAAAAACAACAACCTGAAATTACACAGATATATAGCACCTTAATATATATATTATCCTGATGGTTGCAATGCAAAAAAAGTGCTTTTGAAAAACAGGCAGATGAGCTTTAAAATGACAGTTTCAGGAGAAGCAACAGGTCAGTGTTGGGAGTAGCTGTCAACAGTGATTGCACTGTTATGGCTTTTTGTTTGCCTTTTTTTAATGGAAAAGGTCAAAAGGAGGAAATTAACCCACCTTCGTGTGAGCACGTAGCACACCAAACAAAAGCAGCCAGATGTGTTCTAACGTCTGCGTGTGCATGTTGCTATCTTTATCTGTGGGTGAGCTCTGTGGGCGATTAGCACAGATCATTAGCAAGCTGTGCAGCTGGAGAAACAGGCTTTACTACTGTAGGCCGGTTACGTAAGTGTTCCCTGATCACCGGTAAGGCGGAGGAGACGGAGAGTAAAGCCCTGAGGAGAGCACTGAGGACGAAGAAGGTGAGAAGGCACAACAGAGAGAGGAGGCACAGAAACATTTGGAGTCATCAAACAACAACAAATACATACATTTAATTTCAGGAAAGGTACGATGCATCCTGAATATGATATCATGACTTAGATTTAATAAAAAAAAGATAACAGTTTGGAGTTTGGAGGAGGTAGACAATATTATTTCCGAAAACGAAAGCACCAAAACAATGTTTATTGTTTCAAGACATGGTTTGTTTTACTTTAGCTCCATTAGGCACAAGCATGAAAAAATTATTTCAACAGTTAACACATCTGCAATTAAAACAAATTCACACAAAAAAATAAACTACAAAACTGGCTGCTGCTGCTGCTAATCAGTGCTCAGCTCTTTGATGCTAATCTCGTTAGCGTCTGAAATACTCATATGAACTTATTATTTTAGCTAAACACCTATTGTTTTATTACAGACTCACCAACTCAGGAGTTTAAACTTCACTATACAAGGCCGAGGACCCAGTGTTTCTATTTAGTTATATATATACACCTAAACATAATCTGAGCTGTTCATAAATATGACAGGACTCAGTTTTTTTTACTGAGTTTGGTCTGATTATGCACTGTGAATGAGCGCTCTGATTTCTGGATCAAATTTTGTGCAGTTTTTAAAAATCTGTGGACTCCATGAAACAAGCTTGTCGGCCGAAAAGGACCCGGTGACCACCAGTTGCTGATCACTGCTCTGTATTGAAGAAACACTAGAAATGATTAGCCTAAATAAATATGCTTGAAAAATAAATAAATAAATAAATAAACAAATAAAACAATCCCTCAGGGTTTCTGTGCTGTTCTTAACTGGATAATTGATTCCTGAAAATTAGATTCTTAATATGGAGAGATGCTTTGTGATGTGTACAAACAAACTATTTTAATTATTTAATTTTCCTATTATTCTTGGTTTTGACACGGCTGATTGCATGCGAACAGCTCGGGAGGTTGAGTTTTCCATGTTCACCTCATCTCCTGTGCTCTATTTTTAGAACGCATCGGGATTAGCAGAGGAAGTAGAGGGCAATATTAAATCCTAATGAAGATTGGTGCCGTTTCTTACCTGTGGCTATTTTTGGCCCTGCCAATACAATGAGATTAGACTCATGAGCAAACAGTGGAGCTAATGAGGGGTGGTGCTGTGGTGATCTGATTATCGTCTTCTAATTCAGCCTGACGAGGCACAGATGTGCGACGGAAAAGGGAGCGATGGAGGGAATGTGGAAGCAAAAATTTAAATTTAGAAGTCTTTTTTTTTTCTCAGTTTAGCTTCAAACTTGATGACGGAAGCCGGCAACTGTTTTCACGCCCTGCAACACAAAAACAGGCACGAACAGCTGGAACATCTGCATTTGTTTAATAATGCCCAGTAATGAGCAGCAGGGAGGTGTGCCACACAACTACAGCCATCAAGGTAAATATGGAAAATTCTTCTAACGGAAAATTCACAACATGAAGGAAACAAAAACCAACTCACAGCTGAGACCTACAGTCTAATGACTTCCAGCTTCAACAGGTCAATGGAAAACAATGATAACATTAATGGCAAAAGTAAAGCAAGATTGCATGTTAAACAGCAGTGGGTGGAATAATAATAAAAAACCAGCCAGAAGGAGGCAATTTGTTTATCTAAACTTTCCACGTTCAGTGGAAATATTCAAACCATTAGATAACATAAATAGACCCGTGGAAGTTATTTTGACAGTTATAGTTATGGTAAAGGTCTTCTTGTAAAGCAATATTTTAAAATAGAATAAAACCAAATAAACCAAAAATAAAAAATAAAAAACCCTCCTTGCCTTTATTATCTGTTCATTATTCTTGCTGACAAATATGTGCAGTTTTTATTTTAAGAAATAATAATACATTCTTATCTACCAGGATTTAATTTGCTTCATGTCTAAAAGACATTTTACAACAATAAAATTGAGCTTTATTCAAAAAGAGCAGTATTCTGTATAATTCTGCATGCACACAAATCTAAATGCACGCTTAGTTTTTACACTAAAGCAGCATGTCAACAGATGTCCTTTCTTTGGTCTATCTCTAATAGATGACCTGACAAAGAGGTTTAGCTTTGGGGCTCTTTACCTTCCTCGCCCCTGCTGCAGACCCCGTGGCCGAATGTTTAATAAGAGCTCTGATGGTGCAGTGCTGGTGCTTCAATTGAAAATCAATTGCAATAGTTCTGCTCTAACAGGACTTTGTTTCCCCTCTCTGTTTTACTAAACACCGAGCTTAAGAGGTTGCCTGCATAGGGCAATTTTTGCTAGAATGTGTTCTGTCTGAAGCAGAGGGCTAAGAAAATATAACAGAAGAGAATCAAGGAGGCTGGAATGACTCTTTTCAAGTTGCATTTTGCCTCTGGTGGCCCTGTTTTGCGCTGTGATTGAGTGGTATTAGTGTGGAAGCAGACAGAGACGGAGAGGAGGTAGTAATTTGGAAGGCCTCAGGGGCCTCAAAGAACAGGAAGGGTAGATTGAAAACAAAGAATGCTAATCCATAATGTTTACCTCAGTCAGAAAAAAGACTAAAAAAAAAAGTCTAAAAAAAAAAAAAAAAAAAAACTAAAAAAAAAAAAAAAAAAAAAAGTCTAAAAAAGTCTAATGTCCAGCAAAAACCAGTGAGATCAGGTAACTAATATTAATTTAATCCCTGAACTGTAGACGGAAAACAAAATTAATGTAAAACACCAACCACACAAACAAATGACCAGGCCCTTTAAATGACTGGTCGGCTCAAAATGACCACATGATGTGACAGAGTTGGAGCTCTGGAGCTCACAGATAAACGCTAAGTGCGACACTGACGGTCGGTGCTGACATCACCTCTCTTCATTAGTCACTGTGCCAACAAGAGGAGTTTATTTTGGTGTAAGACTGTTGTCTTTAGCATGTGGACGCCACATATCACCAGGGGTTTCCACAGACCTGTTATGGTGCGCTATACAGACTATGACAGAAGCAACTGCAAACATTTATACACTGGAGGAGAAAAGGATCTATTGTACCAAAGAATGTGCGACTATGAAAGCCGAACGGACACTTGGGCAAACAGGACAACATTCAGTCCTGAGACGCTTCTGCAGGACAGCAACAATGCTGAAGGATATTTTAATAAAGTGTTTTTGGATTTAGAAAAGAAGAGCAGGTTTGCTCTTTTTCTAAGGCTCGACCTCAACAGAGAAGAGCAAATGTAAAGATTTAAGGAAAATGTAAGAAACAAGTTTTTTAAGCTCCTTTTCTGCGGCGTCTACTCAAAACATAAGATGAGCTAAAATGGTGAGCAAGGCTGCAAAGACAAAAATGCAAACTTACAGATTTATTTTAAGTTGTCAACATGTGTAACATGTTGAATTCCTATAGACCAGGGGTGGGCAATCCTGGTCCTCGAGGGCCACTATCCTGCATGTTTTCCTTGTTTCCCTGCTCTGACACACCTGATTCAGTGGTTAAACTACCTCTTCATGTTCTGCAGAAGCCTGTTAATCACCCATTGACCAGGGTTGCCTACCCCTGCTATAGACTTTCTATAAGTAGACATCTATAGGAGGACATACCAATTCAACATCAGCCGCTGGTTTGTCAGACGCTCTTATGAAGTCTCGGACTGGATAAATGCAGAACTCAAGTCAAGGTCGTCCTGGATCCCGAGTTAATCATATTTGGACAGATGGTGGAGCTCAAGAATGTTACTGGAACTCAACCTGAAGCTAATTTTAAAGAGGAACTAATCATGTTATCATCTGGAGCATTTTATTCTGTTCTTTTACTGTTTTGCCATTTTTGCACATTGTGTTGTCAAGTGTTTTGCATGTATTTTCCAGTTGGGTTTTGTGTTTTAGTTGTGCTGTACACTTTCTAATATGAATTTTATTGTTTTAATTTGTAGTTTTCTGAAGACCCGTCTAAAAATATGTTTGGCAAATTGGATCTGACTGACTGAAATAAATCCCTGTGTAGGGCTTTCATGATGTGAGGAGATAAGTGAGTAATAGTTTCTGTGATGTCTAGATGAATGTTTTCTGATACTTGAAGCAAAGAGGCAGGTAGCGAGACACCAAAGTACAAAAAAGCAAACAAAAAAAAAAGAACAGAGAGAAAGAAAACACAAAAACACAGATGGAAAGTGGAAAGGGAGACAGTCACAGCAGGGATATATGACACATTGATAACCCTCTCTCTCCACATGTTCCTGAGGCATTCCCAGCTCTTTGAAGCAGGGAATCAAAGTGGGATGATGTTGCCTTCATCTGACCCCTGCAGCACTCCTAACTCAGCCAAGCATCCACACAAAAGCTCACATACAACCACAAACACACAAACGCACACATGTATGACCCATCAAAGCAAGGGACAAAACTAACCCTCATGAAAAAGCAGACTGCGTACACATTTCAAGCTTAAAGGTTTGTAGAAAAAAAACATTTCCTTTTCTCTAATCACTTCATAAATCTACTTTGGGTGTTTTATTCTCATTGCTAAAATTTACGAGCCCAACTGCAGCACAGTACACTGTGCAAAAAAAAAAAAAAAAAAATCTCTCAGTGGTCGTAGTTTTCAAAATACAGCTATTATTGAATGAAGAGGCATGCAAAGTGAATGAGCTCACCAGCAGGCAGTTAAAGATGACGTAGAGGATGAGCATCCACAGGAACTTGAAGCCCATGTGGAGTCCGGCCCACAACCAGACCAGAGAGATGAGCAAAAACAGGTAAAGGACCAGCGGCACCTCTGGAGCACACAAAAAAACAACACATAAAACATATTAGGAAGTTAAAAATAATATTTAAAAATACATAAAATTGGCAGTGTACATTATTTGTTTTACAATGACTCTAAAGTCCAGCTGTTGGCTCGACTCCATGTTTACCACACTTCAGCTGGCTTCTTTCTAAAGGTCAGCCATGCACACCGTTGCCGCTTAGCGCTCACCCGATCATAAATTAAGTTTCCAGCCTGATAACGATAGCCCTGTCCGTGCGTGAAGTTTTGAGGAATCAAACTTGTTTACAACAGCGGATTCCTCTTTGGACACGGATGAAAGATCAGCAGTTTTCTAGGTTCCTCTTCTTTTAAACAAAACAAAACAGAACAGAACAGAACACACATTGGGCCACAATAATGCAGAAATAAAAAAAAAAATGATAGGGATCACAAACTCTGAAGCCCTGTTTCATGCATACTTATCAATGTTGACATGTTGAAACGTAGAATGCAAAATAATACAGATTATGCTGAAAGTACAGATATATTTTATCCACCTGAGACCGTGCATCCTCATACAAGAACACTGCATTGAAATAATGCACACCAAACAAAAGGCTTGGGTCTCCGGAGGGTAAAGTCTAAATGATCAAAACAGAGAAACATGAACATTCATCTACAAATGGAGTGTTGTTTAAACTGAGAAAAAATATATAAATTATGGATTTTTTTTAGGGAGGTTGTGTAAAATACAGGTTCTAGGACAACATATGTTCCCATCCAGATGGCGTGACAGTGTTAAACCTCATGTAGCATCTATTACAGCAGCATGGCTTCACAGTAGAAGAGTCCGGGTGCTGAACTGGCCTTCCTGAAGTCCAGACCTCTGATCAATTGAAATTTGGGCAGCATGATGGATTAGTGGTTTAGTACTACTGCCTGACACCATGAAGGTCCTGGGTTCAAGCCCCAGGTTAGACCTGGGCTGTTTTTGTATGGAGTTTGAGTTGTTTTTTTCCAGGTACTCTGGTTTTCCTTAAGTCCAAAAACATGCATGTTTAGGCTCCCTTTAGGCCCAGGTCTCCCTTGAAAAAGAGAACTGTCGTCTCAGTGGGATTTGCCTGGTTAAATAAAACTAATAATATATGGTGTGCATCAGGAAACATACAATGCAGCAAAGAAGATCAAGGACTGTTGTACGACTAGATTTATCCATAAAACAAGAATGGGATGAAATTCTCCTCCAAAACCTCCAGCAGCTTCTCTTCTCAGTTCCTAAATGTTTACAGAATGTTTTTTTTTTTTTAAAGCGGGATGTTTCACAGTGGTAAATATGGCCCATGTCTGATCTTTTTTTAGATGTATTGCTGGCATCACATTTAAAATTTCCTTACTTTTTTCACTTTAAAATGAAACAATTTCTTAGTTTAAACATTTGATATGTTTACTATTTTCTATTGTGAATTAAAAATGGGTTTATGAGCTTTGCAAATCATTGCATTCTGTTTACATTTCCATTTTACAAGCCTTTTTTTGCAAATGGAGTTGTATTATTTGATAATTTAATGTTTGAGATGGAGATTAATGACCACAAGTAATGACCATATTGTAAAACTGTTAACTACAGTCACATGGGGCCTGCTGACCTCACCTCTATTTTAAGGATGTGACGCATGCAGTCTCACTGCAAATTGATAACTCATTTAATTTATTGGCCAGGTTATCTATTATCTATAAGTGTTAACGAGGTGACGCTTCTTGTAGTTTCTAATCAAGTAGTTTCACAAGCATGGAAAGCAGCACTAAAGGTCTGTTTTTGTGAGTATGTTGTTTACTTTGTGAATATTATACATTTTAAGGCAACACCAGATATGGATGCTGATTCAGCCTTTAAATCCTAAGGGAAGAGCCAATTTAAAATTACACTGCTGAGTCAGTGCAGTTGTGGCCTGCGAGGTGTTATGTAGGACACAGGGTACAGTTCACTTCACAAGTAGGATGGAAACACAGGGCACGGGGCCCAGGTTTGTACAAAAGGCCCTCACTTAGGTGCCATTTCCATCACTCCGTCATTTCCACTCTGCTCAAATGTCTGCCTCCTATCCCACAGCAGCTTTCCTCTGACTCAGCCCAATTCTACCTCCTTAGTGTTGCTTTTCTTTTCTTCTTGACTATTTCCTGTAAGTTTTCCTCCTTATCCACTGATCGTTGTTTCCTAAAACTTTGCCCCTTATAGTCTCCTGATACATTCTCACGGTCAGTAAATGTGTTTTAATCCATTTTCTTTTCAAACTTTCAGCTGCTTTTTTTTTTCTGTCTTGTTCCCGTTTTTTTCTTTTCCCCTTTCTTCCATCTTGCACATCTGTCTCCTTCTCCTCCCTTCGCTGGTTTGATTTTTCCAACCATGTAAGCACATTCCAGTCTGTGGACAGGACAGAGCTCCCACAGTATATAAAAAAAAACAGGTTCCCAGAGCCAGAGACAGACTGCAAAATGCTGACTGACTGTTTGACTTGATACCACCATGATGAAAAAAAAGGAGCAGAACAGGAAGATAAGTCTGTGTAGCGACTGTATGTGTGGCATGAATGCCTGTGCCTGAGTTAGGGTCTGTCTGGTGGAGCTACAAAGTAAAAAAAAAAAACAAAAAAACACTTTTTAAATTCCTAATGGTGCAGTTTTCAGACTCAAATCATTTCTTGTGAATTTTGGTCAACATGAAAGAGCTGTAAAAAAATTATGATATGATTTTAGTTTAAAACACTGGCATGAAAGGTGGAGAGCAATATGCATTCCTTTGGAGAATGAAAGGACTTTATTTAAACATGTTGAGCAAAGAAAAAACATTACTTCTAAAATTGTGGCTTGAATGCATTAAATTTAACTCTAATATGTGTTACTTATCGTCCAATTACTCAACACGAAATACATCCCGTACAACAAGTTTTAAGAAAACAAATCCCATCTGCAGAGTAAGCACTTTGAAACTATTTGAACAAAGCCCCAAGCACTACACACAATGTCAAGTTGTTTCTGACATGCACATAATGCAGCTGCACAGGCTCAAACGGCACAAACAATAAAACACTTTGCAATAAAACTCTATCCACCAAACGTACGATTTTATTTTCCTGTTCCTTGCTGGTCAAAGTGCGTTCAGAGAACACTCGGTGTTGTAAACAGGGCATATCAAAAGAACATCAGGTCTTGTAAACACGCCTTGCACGTTGATTTAGGCTGTGATAAGTTTGTTGATGAAATTTTGATTTGGTGAAATTAGTTAGTTTTTTATTTTATTATTATTATTTTTTCAGCAGACAAGCCAAGCCCCGGACTGGACACAGAGGCATATTTGCAGTAACCTCTCTGATATGCAGATACATATCTTCAAGTGGGGAAGAACAAGCTCAGAGCGACTGCCGGCATGCTCGCGTGATTTCACTGACATCAGGAGTTCTGCAATATTTCACACAGGCCTGAGAGTTTTACATGTGGGCTTCTCACGGTCATGCACCCATGCACAGATTAGACCCACTTTATCTCATCGGTTGTTTGCCGTGGTGAGGAATTTAAAAATGTGACTTTAATACTCACTGTCCAAATGGCTGAACTTATTTTAACAAATGCATAAATCAGATATATAAACTAAAGTAAAGCAGAGAAAAACCCATGCAAATATATTGTGTATACAGTATTTGTTGATCACAGCAGGGCAAAGAGTAAGAAGCGTATTTTTGTTTTTTCATTGCAAATGTGAAACTGGTGATTGCATTCAGAGATAAGCAGAGTGTACAGCCAAAAGCAACAATAACAAAAGGTAAGAAAACCTTTGAGACAAAACACATTATATACATTTCATGCACACGCCCTGCAAGAGTTTATGCATGCCTCTTTGTATGCAGTGTTTTGGTATCACTATGTTTCCGGATAAAACACTCTAAAAGGTGCAGCTAATGCTAATTGGTTCATTTGATTCCTCAATAAACTTTAAAAGGAAAGCCAGTGTCATCATGTTTGGGATTTTGGTTTACTGTAAACACTTTCTGAACTCGACAGTGCACAAAATGTTCAGTCTGGGCTTCAGTCGGCTGCTTTGTGGACAGCGTGCTGCACTCTCCTCTCCCTGCAGCTCTTCTTGTGCTCGCTCCGTTTAGGGTAAAAAAAAAAATCACTTAAGACCTCCGAAGCCTTCCTTGTTTGCTGCCTCATCTTTGCTTTTCTCGGCCAATCTAACTGCAACCCAGCCTTTGGCCTCAGTCTTGCTTTGGAAAAACAAAGGCGCATACCTCTCATTCTAAGAGTGTACACCTACGTGCAGCTCAGCAAATCACCAGTTTGGTTTCCTGCTCTGCTGCAGAGGCCACACACAGAGCGAACTGCTCAGCAGCTCAAGGAACGACATTAAATCGGGCTTTGCTTCATTGTTAAAAGGCTGCGACGGAGCAAAGCAGGTTTAATCCTGCTGATTATAACCGATGGGCTGAGATTACAGCCCAAATGATGCAGGACTAAAGCAGTCTGGCTTGAATCTTAATGTCAGGGTGAAGTCACTGAATAAATAATGTTCCTGTACAAATAAAATAGCGTGCAAATTTCAGACTGTTTGCAGACAATTTAGTACTTTACTATATGGAGTGATTTGTCACTTTTGGTTGAAAGGATCTGAAGTATTAAACTTTGTCAAATAAATTCACCAATGCAAAATAAAAGTCAGACTGTCAACGTTTTGTTCCCAGGTGGATTTATGAGTCAAGGGGGAGCAGAAAAATATGGAAATTTTTGAAAAGGAGACAAAGGTGAATACACTTCAGGTTCTGATGTCATTCTGGAGGAGGTTACTAGTTTTTGTAGAGCAGGAGACAAAAAAATGTGACAAATTTTGTGACCGGATAGATAACAAACCCCCCTCAAATCCATGCACATGCATGAATGACCATAACGAAAGGCAGCATTTTATGTTATGCTCTGAGGTTTCACCTGTGCTGTTGGTCCGTCCGCGGTAAAGGTCATCGTAGGCCTTCCACTGCTCAGTGACCTGGTAGGCGTGGATAAATATAACCAGCACTGCAACCAGACAGATGAGCGGCACCAGGACAGCTGTGCACAGAGCTGCATAGATGTTTGGGATGAAGCACCTAGAAAAGGGATGGAGCGGAAATTTGGTTATTACGTAACTTAAAAAATAAAAGGCAAAACAGAAAAGGAGAGGTTGGTTGGGGAAAAGGATTTAATAAAAACACACTGAGTAAAGAACACATGTCCAGTTAGGAAGAAAGTTCTGGAAAGCTGGAAACTTATTTCACGCTTTTATTGCTCTGTATTTAGCCCTAAGACTTTGTTTTCCAGGTTTCACAAACAGGATCTGCTCACTGAGACCTCTGAGCCGTCCTAAGACTCGAAACGATTCTTGCTCAACAGTGACCAGCAAAACACACGAAACGCTTCTGAACAACCAGGTTCCCCTGCCGCTGCAGCGTGGATAATCACTAAGATCAACAATGCTTCAGTGTGTTTTTTTCTATTTATGAAAGACCAATTCAGGAGTAAATATCTCTTTAAACATCTGCTGATTCTGCCAAACAGCTGAAGGGGATTTTCTATTTCATTTGTAGATAAAAACAGACTTATTACAGTCAAATGACTTGCGTTTGAACAATTTTTTTCGCATTGATGAAGACCAGACTTCTCTGTTTTTGTCTCTGTTGTTTCCCTGAGAAATTTCATGAATTCTTTCCCAGTTTCCTTCAGTCAGACATGTTTACCAAATGAGAACGGAGTGAGAGGTTTCCTCTGGGAAACTCAACATGCCCAAATAAACAATAGCTGCCAAACAGCTAGGAAACCTCCCTTGTCTTTTTCACAAAAAACACAAAGCTCGTTCCCGGTTTGGTGGGAGCACCAAACATAGATAAGACATCTGCAAGTTTGAGCCACCGCTGTAATTAGAGCTCAGATTAGCCAAAACAAGGTTCGCCAAATAACTCCTTGCATCATCCTGTCCCACACATACAGCTGGGCGATGACTCGGAGCCCGCTGGAATCTGGACATTTGGGCGGCTGAGACTTTGGGAGGAGGTGAGAGACGACTGAACCGAAAGTCTCACATGAAGGAGGAATTTGAGGGATTCCTAAAGAGGAGACGAGGAAAACATAACCCAGGGGCCTACTTCACCGATTCTGAAGCCTTGGGATAGGAAAATAAAAGAGAGGAGTGGATTTTTAGTGAAACGCTGCTGGGAATTTCTTTTTATAAGGCAGGGAGAGATCGCGGGTCGAGTAAGCACAAGTTTTTAAAGAACTTGGGGTTCGAAGGTTTTTAACCCTCCTGAAGCCCTCAAATGAGAGAGAGCTGAAGAGAGGAAGAGAAACCCTTGCAACTTTGGGTCAATTTGACCCGAAGGCCACAGGAGGGTCTAAGAAAGACCAAATAAGTAAGAGATATGTTTTCATTGAGTGAAAGATTCACCACAAACAGCACAGAAGATAATAAAGAGGTCCAGTCTACAGAGCTGTAACAGGAGCTACTGACCACAACAACACAATATTCTGCTTGAATGAAAAATCCTCAATGTGCTTCTCGTCCGGTTTAACAAGCTCCAAGTCATTATCAGGAGAAAAGGAAAATATATGTATAAAAACAGGGCGAAAGGATGAGTGTGCTATTTTGTATTTTCTTTTCTTTTGTATTCCCAGTTGTTTTGGGATAATCAATTTTAATGTGGATCTAGCAACAACCTCTAAAAGAGGTGTGCGTTTCAGCTCGCCGTCACTCCCAGATACGATTGCTCCAGAATCACAGAGTGATGTAAGGCGTGATCCGAACACTTGTTTGTACGCAGGCAGGGCGAAACTGAGACAGCTGGAGTGGTGAGAAAACAACAGCCAACCTATTTACTCTGAGGAGGAGAGAAAAAAGAGAAGAGTGAATAAATTCAAAAGCTGCCCCAATCCCTCAGAGGAGGGACAGCTCTCCATGAAACTGAATACTCCTCTGTGTCCTTAATGTGTATGCTCACTGTTTCGCTCTCTCCCCACCCCCACCCACAGGAAACACGCAAACTCACTTCACCCCCAAGGATAACAGCCACACCTAAGACCACTGGCTAATTTAAGATGTGATTTAAGGGTCCAAAGTCCATCAGTGTTCAGCTTTGCCCACTTGTTCACTCATGAAACACATAAAAAATAAGAATACTTTCAAAAAAAACACCAATTTATATACCTTTGTGCTAGTTTTTAAAACAACAAAAACAACAACAAAAAGATCTAATCTGTTCTGTTCTAAACTTTTATCTGATATTTAAAAGAACGCCACCTCTAAGGTAAAGTCTCAAGTTTCTGAGTGAGGCCACACATGCAAACTTTCTTCCTTCTTCATTCAGTTGATTGGACAAACTACCTCCTCATATGATGTCACCAGATCAGGTGTTTTCGTTTCGCTCTACGCTGTCATGAAAAGGAATTTCCCTCGGTTTAAAAAGGAAACTACAGTCGACAGAAATGACTCAGGGCAGGATAAGACACACACCCTGGGCATTCGACTATAAATAGACTGATTAAATGTGTTATTGACTCACACATCTCCGTGCACCAGTCCGTAGACCGCATGTATGCTCCATCCGAAGCCGCCGAGCAACACGATGACCAGGACGATGATGACCAGGGCAGGAAGACCCCAGCCCAGGAGGACGTAGAGCAGATACCGACGCTCTGTGTGCTCATCGTTCATCACCAGCACTTGCCAGAAGTTCACTGCCTGAGGAAACAGTTCAGGAAAAAAAAAACGTATTTACAAGAAGTGGGATCGGAATAAACAAAAAGGCAGCACAAATGACAAAAAAAAACAAAGAAAAAGAGAAAAACATTCTCTTTACCTACTGCAAACAAACAAAATTACAAGGGAATTAAAGGCCCAGCGCTCCTTGAAGGAATGAATATCGCCCACTTCCTCTCATGCTAGAGTTGTGGAATAAAATTATCTTATGCTGAAAAAGGATGGAGTTATGGATGTTTTAGTCAAACCTTATAAATTTCGTTATACACAATCTCACGTGATATTTTGAGATCTGTCGAGAAAATGCGTCGATGATGACTTTTAGCAACTACCACACCAAAATTTAGCTCAACATCTATAAAACGGACTGAGCTATAGCCACATTTGTGTTTTCTACGGTCAGTCAGCTGTGACAGCCAGACTGAATTGGGTTGACTCTGAAAGTTAATCAGTTAGAGATGTACAACCAGTGATTACTGTCTGAGCGTTTTATTAAAATCCCCCCAGGGGTTCATCTCATATTTTGCTGACAGACAGACGCAGTTGACTCAGATAGATAATGGCAAAGTTCTAAAAAAAAAGATTTCTTGCAATCAGTTAGTGCTCCGAGCATGTGGAGGGAATAACTCAGCTACTACCTCACCTCAGTATCAGGAAAACTGGCTAAGTTACAGCCAATGGGGTTTTTTAAGGCTGTTTAATTGTAGCGGCCATCTTAACTATGGGTTATCTCCAAATGGTAATCAGTTGCAGATGTCCATCCAGTGATTACTTTCTGAGAGCTCCATTAAAATCTGTCCATTGGTTCATGAGATATTTTGCTATAGAGAAATAAACACACGTGCATACACAAAGAGACATGGGCAAAAACATCATCGCCTCTCTGGGAGGGGATTGAAAACTTTCTCTGTTTGTCAGAGCACTTGGTTTTCAGAAAAAGTGAAACACGTCCACACATCTCACTGACATCACACCCAAAATAGCCGTGTTTGCTTTGTAATTTAGCAGGATTTTATCGTCTCATCCATCTGATACACCGAGCCATCCCTTAGTTACATAAGCAGGGTTGTTTTAAACACCTGTTTTGCAACGCAGACACAATGTCTTATCACTGTGTGAAGCCTCTGCCCTGGGCAGAGCAAAAACAAAGAGTAATGATTCATTTTGTGTTTTAAAATTGAGAGCAATTCAGAGCAAAATCAGATTACTTAAAAAAAAAAAGAGTAGCTGAAAGTGTTATGAAGAAGACTAACAGCTATAATAACTGCTGATGATCTTTATGTCCATCTGTTTGCAAACACTCAAACATGACATTTGCACAGAGGACAACGTGATACAGCGAACGACAGCAGGGCGACAAATGCTGACCTCTCCCTGCAATAACTCTGATAACTCGCTCTCAGCCATCGCTGATGATTGTATAACGAGCCAAACCTGGCTGCACAAACACCCAAGAACCAACGCAGACAAACAGCGTATATGCAGCACATAAAACCGCTGGCTCTCAGTTGTGTAATAGTTTGGCTGTGCTGCACAGAGACAATAGAGGGAAGTCAGGCAGATCCAAGAGCTTATGTTGTTAAAGTGGGAGCCGGACTGGAGAGATCCAGAAAACTGGATCGAAGGTAACACTGTGCTGAGTTGTTGCCTCTGCACTGTTAACTGTTGATACACAACACAGTGTTGCCAGGGGAAATGGCTGGGATCCAGCTCTGCAGGCTTGCTGACTTAGTTGGGTTTGTTTGGTTGTGCCTTTTACCATGATTATTGGCTAACATGCACAGATAAAAAAACAAACAAAACAAAAACATGTTTTTTTTTCCTATTTACAATTGCTTGTAGGCACACCAAAATTACAGTATATTAGCTAAGATAAAAGAATCGATCTGTGGAGCACTGATATGAAAATAAACAAACAAATAAATAAATAAGAAGAACAATATTGTCCAAGTTTTCATTTGCACTTTTATATTTGTATGATGTCAAGCAATGGCCTGCAACTACAGAAATTTGCATTTTCTGAAAAAAAAAAAAAAAGAAAGCAGTGTGAATACTGAGTGATGACTGCTGAATTGTTAAAGTTAAAGGAAACAGAACAGAAGCTTAAATGAACAAAACAGTAGAAAAAACTCCAACTAGCAAAACTCTAGCTAAAAGTTAAAATAAAGCGAGTTGCTAAAAGGAGCAAAACAGTAGCTAAAAGCTGAAAGCAGCATAAGACAAAAATAGAGCAAAAACTGCATACTGAAATAAATTTTTAAAAATGACTTTTCATTGATCTCAATGTAGTTCTTTGCACTTTTTTGTGTAAATAAAGTGAATTAAAGAGCCATCTACATCAGGTAAGATAACCTTCCCACAGAATACCACCTCAAACGACCTGACCTATTTCTTTAAAGTATACTTAACAGTACAAGTTGCTTTTGAGGTGGGGTGTCCTACTATTAATGTAAATAAATACATTTCTCTGCTCATAACAAGCTGTCTAACTACAAGGCTGTAAAATAGGTCTCCTATTGTTTGACTTTCAGACAGGCACAGTGAGAAAAGGGTAAACACACACTGCAAAAACAGATCAGCTGAGCTTCTCCTGGCTGCTGAAATACCTGTTTTGTTTTATAATACTCTGCACAGATAACACATGCTGGGAGCCTCTGTAGTCAAGAAATGGCTTTTCAGGAGAGAGTTTAAATTACTGGCATTAGGCCAAGGTATATTGCCCACACTGGTTGTTAGAGATGCAGATTGCTCCACACACTAACACCACACACACATGCACACACACAGTGCTGTTACTGAGTCAAGTCTCGCTCTAATATGGGTTGCTGGCGCCCAGTCCTTTCCGTCACTTATCTGAAAGCAGCCATCTGATAGGACATTAAAAAAATAATAAAATAAAATAAAAACTGAGCGGTGAGGCATTTGGTTGGAGAGGACAATGGGGTTTCAGTGCCACATGTTAATGTAAGCCAGAGTGGCGGCAGAATTTTATTTATTTTTTTGTCAGCAAGAATATCTGCTGACAGCCAATAAATGACCTGAGATGCTTTTAGGCCGGGGTGTTCAGGAACAAGAGCAGTTTATGAAAAAAGAAATTTCCACGCCTGACTAAGTGAGTGTCTGTATGAATCGAACTGCAAACTCCAAAGTGATTGTTTGCTCCATGCATCATTGCCCCTGTTATTCGAGTCGCCCCTGCTAGATCTAATCAGCTCCAACATTAAACATGCGCGCCTAAAACCAGTTTGTACGTCATTTCATCTCAGTTCCAGTTCCTGACATACAGATTGTAGCACTTCTTAAGCCTCTGGCCTGAACCCTTATTGGTTAAAAAGAAATAATAATAAAATAACCAGATATGAAACATTTTTCATGCATTCAGCACGTACTATATTATAACTCAGATCCATTATCCATTATTATCCAGATCCATTATAATAAAACACAGTTTTTCTTTTCATTGCTGTTGTTTCTACATATTTGCTCAATAACAAATGAATGAGAGTTATTTTGAAATAACCTCTGTAATGAATTCGTTTGACATAAAAAAGGGGAGTCAAACTTATTGAATCAGACTGTGTCCTAAAATCTTTTGTTTCTTTGCTAATCTGATAAAATAGATGAGCTGATGTTTAAACGGTCTCTTCCGTGTGCAGTAATGAACTCTGAATGAGCTACTGAAGTACTTTGGTCCATGTTTACAACATTCCTGTGGTCATAAGTCACCTCTGCCTGCTCTAAAGTATAAAATACTGCACAGGAATAATTTACACTGGCACCTTAAAATCATGCAGCACGGAAGGCGGGAAGCATTAGGCCTAACATCCTTGGGTTTTAAGGAGAATATGTACAAAATCAACGTAATTCAGGTCTTCACACCTTTTAGCCACCTGATTGGCTTTGTTAGTAGGAAACCAAAATGTAGGCCATATGGTGCAGAAGGAAGGACTGAATAGGATGAGGTGTTACTAATTGGACACATTCTGAGGTCAAAGTTCATGTCCTGCAACCATCTAATGCCTTCATCTTACCTCTAAAAAAACTCACCTTGTAGTGTAGGAACTGCTTATTACAGAAATAAGTCATGTTCACATTCAAATAACTGTCAAACAGCCTAATTCATGTATCTTTTTGGGCAAAGAAGTATTATATTTATTCTGAATATTTCAGATTAAAATGATCAGAAATTACCTCTTCTGTGATGACAAAAGGCTAATATTTACAGAAAATTGTGTTTTTTAACTACCATCTTGGGTACCAGTGGAATTACAATAATAAGAACAAAATATTACCCTATTAACAGGCATTTTTCAAGAAGTTCGAATCATGTAATTTTGTTTTAGTGTTTCTTCTTATCCGGGCATTACCTGTATCAGCATCCAAAAAAACTGACTCAGATAGAAGTAGTGGCAGAAGAGTGCCAGAGTTGCACAGCTGTCCTCTGAAAAGACTTGACCACGGAAAGCTGACACCAGGAAACAAATCTGTAGCAAAAAGAGACAAAAAAAAAGAGACATTTACAATTATTTACAACTGAGAGTAAACCTTTTGACCAAGCAAGACTTATTTTGTTTGCAGACCTTTACATTTTTCATCCTTCTCTGCAGACTTTTATTTGTTATTTTATTCTTACTGCTGCCTGCACAGCCATGGAGTCAGATGCAGGCAGGAGAAACAGAAAAAAACAAAACCAAACACATCAACAACCCAAATAAATGTGTTTCATATAATTCCCCATCTGCACAAAGATTTATACAAATGTGTGGGTGTAAATCTTCTATAAAGTGGCATTGCACAATCTTAGCAGAAAAAAAACAGCTTTTTATGTGTGTTTTTATGGGAAAGGTTGGAGAAAGAGAGTTTTGTGGCCATTACCGGATCTGGGCAAAAAAAAAACCCTGTGGCACTGGAGGCACGTATGAGAGGGAAAACCCATGAGGGCAGCAGAAAAATACTGCAGCTCAGCTGTCCATCAGAGAGTTTCATTCACTTGCGGTGCCAATGCAGTCAGGCACTCGTTACATAACCTGCAGCCTGTTGGCCCACCGCCAGCTCAGCGGAGCAGAACGGAAGTGAAGCGGAGACGGAACAGGAACAGGAGGGTTTGGGAAGTCTGATAACTTCGTAAGGATGCCAGTGCACAAGCACCGAGGCAACATTATTACTGTTCTGTTTTAAAATTTCTATCCAGTATCTCTTTTGCACAGCTTTAAAATAGAAAGTACAAATTAAAAACATGCACTTTAGTTGGACCGTTATATAGATATAGACATTCGTTTGTCAAAACTGACAAAAAAAATGAGGAAAAACAAGGAGGTCAATGGGTTTTTGATGCAACACATGAGAAAACCTAGCCCTCTTTGGAACTCTAAAGCACATGCATACTTGGCATTAGAAACATCATTTAAAGTTTAAACAGGTCACTAAAAGTTGGACTTTATGTACCTGAACTGGCATTTTCATATTCTTAATTGTTTTTACACAATTGCAGTTTAAGTTTTATCATTTTTTACAGATTTTTTTTTTCACTGGCAGATGTCACACTAACTTTAGAGCTGTATAAAAATGTCACTTTTTTTTGTGCAAGCAAACTCTTCTTACGCCCACAACTATTTTTGGTACGTATGCAAATTATAGCTCAAAACGCAGGCATTTTTGTCTTCTTTCACCCAGTGTGTCACTCACTGCTATGGGACTTACAGTATTTTCTTAAATCCCGTCAGAATGCAGGCGGTGCGCACACAAGCTTTCAGGCTTCAGTTATAAAACTAGAAGCAATGGCGCTTTTTAACTTGTCACATTTCCTATGGAAAAGACTGGAGAAGACTGGAGAAAACATAAAAATTTACATGTGCGATCATCATAGTCTACTGCCACTTACAGCTCAGGAATTTTTACTGTCGGACTTTTAGTTTTCACATAGTGGCTGTTTGTCTGAGCCACTGGCTGCAATTTTAACATTTCTTTTGATTTTGGTTCTCGTTACACTTCTTATGAAATTCATACATAAAAATTATGGCATCTCTTTTCTTAGCTCAGGTTATTACAGAGATATGTTGGAGTTTGGGGCAGTAGCTGCATTGACACCCTTCAAAAGTTCTTCAGAAATGTTTTTAGTTCATATTATTGTACAGTACATACAGTAGTACACAGTTTCAGGTGAAAAGGAAGGTAAGTGCTTCAAACTGAAACAATTTTTTCATTCCTTAACAGCATTATAATCTTCATACCACAAGAAGATCTCAGAGTGACTTGTTTGTTCAGTTTTTTTATAGTCAACCCTCTACTGTCTTTCTGTTATCCTACCTTTTTATTTAAAAAAAAAAACTTTGTTTCTTTTTGCTTTGTCCTACTTTTTAATGTTTTTATTTTCTGAACTGTTCGGGAACACCAAAATGTCTATTCCTGGATTTTCCAGCCCTCACAAATCTCTGCCTTCATCTTCTGCATCTGCCGAGCAAAAAGGTCAAGGAGTCTATGTCAGTTTATTCATTTTTTTTTTTTTAATTAAAAAAAAAATAAAATAAATAAAGTAATCATGAGTCAGTTTCCCATGCATGCTCCAAACCCTGCTCGGAGGGTTTGAGTAGGAGGAAATGCACGGGAAGAGTACTCATGCTTGAACTACCTGGAATAGTGCCTGAGCTGACAGGCTGTCCAGGTAGTTTATGAGAATAAGTGTTATGCAATAAAGTTGGGTGTTTTTGGCAGAAAGAGACAATTTGGCTGAAAGCACAGTATGACACATATTTATTGTTAAAGAAGCAAAAAAAGGGGGAATTTTCCATGTGGAACATGTAAACAATAAATCAAGAACACTTGACTCAATAAGGAAACAAAAGCTTAGCCTATTAAATTAAATGGATTTTTTTTAAGCGGTTAGTTTTTCTTTGTTTCTGACTATATATAAAACACAAAGAACTCAGCTACACAAATAACTCTAAGAGTAACAGAGACTGAAGTGGTCAGCCTGCGCAGACAAAAGACAGCTTTGTAATAAAAAAACTAAAAGGTCCAGAGGGCTGAGAAAAAAAAAGGTATGTATTGTGTCTTCAACAGACTGTGTGTATGCGCTGTATTTGTGTTGTGCAACATACCCTAAGGAAGAAATTATACGATTCAGGTCAGAGACCAAAACCAGACTAACAGTTAAACATTGCCCAAGTCATCTGATCTGACTCTGCAATGGGGTGGGTTTCATTTAACACACACTCTGGAGGGAACTTGGCTGGAGTAATAATTTTGTGCCTATATAACATAATGATGGCCCACCTAACATGACATGTGAAGCATTTTATCAGCTTACAAAGAACATGTTCAGGCAACAACAGAAAACTGACTTTCTGAACGTGGTTGATAAACAGGAAGTGACAGAAAAGGGTGATCTCCAGTCGTATTGAAGCTAATCACACAAACCAAACAAAGTGACCTAAAGTCATGAAAAACGGAATGTTAACTTTCAGGGGAAAGAAAACAAGTGGACAAAAAGTTTTATTGTGGGGCAAAATTACTGAAGTCCTTATTTATTTGAACCTCGTTGTTTTAAATGCAAAAGTTTCTGGGATGGAGGAGATCTTTGGACAAATAAAACTACATCCCCTTTGCTCTGTAGTTCTTCTACCTGTTGCTTTAAGCCTTATTTAAGAGACAGAAAAGAAGTTCAAAACAAAGCTCTTTATTGCCACAGGCCTGGAACTGACATGGGTTTCAGGGGAGTGTATTAGCTGTTGTCATGAGGGTTAGAGTGGCCATTGTTTGTTTCTTTGTCATAACAGGAGATATCAATGGTACCACAATGGCAACCTGTCACAGAGGTGGGTTGCTGGGGTTTGGAGATTACATGTACAGATGCGAAAGTCATTAGAGCCTGGGCTGCTCTGTTTTCGCCCTTTTGCTTTTGTGTAAGGCACCAGGAGTCAATCTGTCTAGACCCTCAGCCTACTGTTTTATTCAAAGCAGAGACGAGGCAGTGCTGCAGGAACAAAATACGAGTGTGTGTTGTGTGTTTGCTGGCACAATATCTGGTAAAACAGGAAAGCTCACACATGCACTACCTGCTAGCTGCCTGCAAACGTATGACAGCATAATACAAAGATGGGATGTCAAAATGCTCTTTGCATCGGATTTCGTGCACAAAGACTGAATACATTAAAATATAGCAACTGAGAGAGCGACCAAGAGCAAGATGCTAACAAGTCTGGATATAAGTGGGCATTAAAATATGAGACGGTAGCTCCTCTGTACATTCCCAGGATTTTGGTTGCCCTTTTGCTAGATACTGTTTTATCCTCTTTGGGTTTTATCACATGTTTGGGCCTCAGTTTGTGCCTGTTATCTCTAATTTTAGTTTAGATCTAGTTATCTCTTTCTTTGGATTTTCAGCCTGAATTTGGCCTACTCTCCAACCATTCCCCCAATCCACAACTGGCAGATTATCTAAATCCAAGACCATACAACTTGGTTCATTACTTTGGCTAAATTTTCTGGTCTCAATGATGCAGGAGCTGACCGCAGGCAGCCCTACTGAGCAAACATACTTCAAACTGCAAAGTCAAAACATAACATAAGCACCACTTTGTGATGTAAAGTTCAACCAAGGCCTAGCTGAGAAGAGAACAGGAATGGTCCAACACCGAACCCGACACAGATTTAGTGGATCTACTCTGTGCTGCTACTGGGTGCAGCTCTTATATTCCCAGTGAGTTGTGGAGCTGATCGATAGGCCTGTGCTCCGGCTAAGTGTACTAGTGTGGCTAAAAATAGCCTGCGCCTGATGCATTACATCACTGAGGGAGCGGGGTCTTAGCCGTCTGCCTGTCCATCCACACTTGCTCAGAACTCTCGTCCCACTGTATTGTGTCTGCGCCTGCTTCCTTTCTCCAATACATTTTCATTCCACCCTCAACTCCATCCTCAATCGCATCTCCCCCTCCTCCTCCTCCCCCTCCTCTTTCTCCTCACTTCTCCTTCACCTCCCCCATGCTTCGCACAGCTACCGGTCTGATCTAGTTGGCTCCAGCATCAGCCTGCACCCTGGCTGTTTTCTCTTTGTTGAGATTAAGAGGAGAAAGTGAAACAGATAAATATGAGGTTATCGCTTCACACCCCCATCCTTCAGTGCTTATCTTCACTGTACTGGCTAAATGTGAAACAGAAACACATCATAGTTTAGAAATTTATGGTATTTAAGCAACTTCAGCAAAAAAAAACAACCCTCTAAAATATCAAGTAATCTGCAATGTCAACGGACTCCATTCTTGTCAATACAATTCTTTTCGTGCCCTAAACTTGCGTGCATCAATCTACAATTCATTTTATGCACAGAAAACACAGAAAACAGCCAGATGCGACGAGAAGGTCACCAGCAAATAAACAGTATCTGGGTTAGTGTGCCAACCTTCAAGGTAGAGAGATAACAATTCCAGTTTCGGAATTTTTGTCAAGACTTAGAAGGCTAACAAAAAAAAAAAAAAGGTGAAACCATAAAAGCCTCATCAAGATGGTGAGGAGTCTCTGCAATCTCGGCCTGGTAACATGAGCCAAATGTCTACATTTTAAGACACTCAATGCATTTTTGTATCCGAGCTTCACAACAATTTGCCTCTATGGTGTACATATAATACGAGCAGCTGCCTTAACCGTCTCCCAGTAGTTGTGTAAGGTCGCAGAAGTGGAACTAAAAGTTCACCGGTGTTTTGGGTTGAATCTCGAGTTGAGCCATTGGTGCTGAACAAGTTGTTGCCAAATAAATACCCACGCCTCTCCAGTCTGTTTTACATCCAAACAACTCTGACACTGCATCTACTTTTGCTTACGTGAACATGCACGCAAACACAGTCACAGGGATTTTATGTTCACGTGCATTGCAGCGTGGGACGATATCGAGAGCTTTCAGCACAGTTCCGGGAAAAACTGGTATTCGTCTGGAATGAACAACAGGCTGCGAGCTGGCAGGTTTCTCTGTGAAACCGCATCAATAAGGTAATCTCAGTGCTTTAAAGAGAAGGAGACAGCCGAAACAAGCCATGCCAACAAGTTCACCCTGTCATTGTTATTTTTTTAAATTCAGGGAAATCTGCAAATCGAGCAACATCATGAACTTCACTGGATTTTTGTACAAAACCTTTTCTTACAGAGTGTGTGTTTCTGAGAGTGCGTGCACATAAAGAGCAACCACTATGCCTCTTGCGATACATGCTCATAGATGCCAGTGGAAATGCTAACTCAATCAATCTAAGCAGAACCACCCACGTGAAGCACATTTAGCTGCATTCCAGCAGGCCTCCTCTTCCTCCCATTCAGACAGTCAAAGAGCACGCTGCTGCTTTTTATCACAACAGGGCTTCTTTCAAGAACGCTTCTTGAGTTTCCTTCCTTAACATCTGGAGAAAAGCAGTTTGGAGAGCCGACAGAGCACGCCTTTGCAGCACAGACACACACAGAGATGGATTCATGTGCATCTGCGCAGCTATCAAAACACTGTGGCCAGCTGTTCAAGGTCAGCTCCCTGAACAAACACACTCAGTGGGCCTGCTTCACTCTGCGTGTCCGTGTGGACCTCAGACATGGCTCGATCATTAAGTGCAGTTGCCTTATGCCGCTCTTTCAGTCTCACCGAGATTTCTCTGCATTGTGATGTGCTTCTTGTTCACAATCACAGACAAAAAGATGCACATTACTAACATATTCCTTTGAATCTGATGATGTCATACATTGGGTGAAACTGTGCAATTCAAAGCATGTTGATCTTATAGGAAGCTGCACAAATTTCTTAATTAGCAATACTTCGCTGGTTCAAATATCATCAACAGAACATCATTTGGGCATTTTTGATCCCAAAAACCAACAAAAGAACTATACATACTGTACCTGCTAAAGCAGTAATATTTGCTTCTATCCAGCACGTCTTGGAAACATCTTGTGTCTATCAACGGGAGGTTATAAAGCCAATCGATTTGTCGACTGAAAGATGTTGCCTCAGTGTTTGGTTTTGACTTAATTAGAACCAGAGATAAAATGCCATGCACTTCATATATGTCTCAACTGGCCCTCCTTTTCTAATTTTGTAAAACCAGGACAAGTGAGAGACTTGGCCCAATCCCCATTTTAAATTGCCTGTAAACTTTTTCTTTTTTTTTGCAATTCTGCTTTGAGTTGCCAAAATGAATCAAACGTTGCTGACTAATGAGTTGAATGCACGTTCAGGTGCTAATGACCACAGCTTTAATCTCACAGGTGGATTCATGGATTCATTCAAACTGTGAAAACTGGAGGATTCAACTCTGGCAGTTTTCTTCTTTCGTGCAGCAGTTATGTGTTTCAAACAGGTTTAGTCATAAAAAGAGAGGGAGCTCTCAGAGGAATCATTGATCAGGTACTTCATTCACAGCTGCTGTTGGACTTGACTCTGACAGTGGAGCTGTAGTGCCCCCTACAGGGCATTCTTAATAAATCCTGTAGTCCAAACTCTTCGATTGCAGTGTTTGTGTAAAACTGGAGAGTATATTTGCACTGTACATTTGTTAGTATCTCAAAACTATGAGACTAAAAAGCTGGGATTGTAAACAGTAACTTATTTTTGTGCATATTTGAATTAATTGAGTTTAAAAGCATTGTCTGAGAGTTCTTTTGTGCGTGTTTTCTGGGTGTTTGCAATCAGAGTAACACCTACTGCAGTTATTATATTAAACCCCAACTTTCAAATCATCATGCTCAAGGGAACGATTGTATTTCATTTAAAACCTGAACGAGACACAAAGTGAGAAAGTAGACTGAGAAGTAAAGAAGTTATTACACATACACCTCTCTCAGGTTACACAGCGAGCCATTTCCTTCCCCCTTTTACCATTTCCTGGCTCTCTGAGGAAATAAGGCCAATCTCCTTTTCTATTTAAAGTCATTAAGATAGACTCACACACATGCATATGTTTATATACACACACACATGGTCACTCCTCCACTTTTTACAGTGATGTAGACTTGACATGGCTTTAAATGATTCCAGCTGTCAATCTTACCAAAGCAACATAATGAAAACCTGCAGGATTAAAGCTACTCATTTCAATGTCATGAATACTGGTTATAAATAAATAAATCATAAAGTAAGAAATGCAAATGTTTGCCTCCTATTGATGAGTAATGTGTCATGTATGTAAATGTGATAATTTGTCAGCTGAATTTGCGAATGGCTGTCAACTAGCTTTTATATTTGTTTACCTATGAAAACAACCAAAGTGAGCCACCATTAAGGTTTGAGAAATCCAACAATTTTGATGTGACGGTATGTATACACATTCAGTTTTGTTAAGTAAAGTTTGCGGCTCAAAGTGCTTTGTTTACATTGAGTGCACAATCGCATTTATGAATTGCATAATCATATAACAGGAAAACTACTGCAGCGAACTCTTTCACGACATCACTTGATACAGTTCCGGTCAACCTTTTTTTATGTTTGATTTCAGACTTTGCAATATGTACCTTTAATGTACTGCGACAACTGGAAAACATCCCTTTTGACCTAACCAACAAAACCGCTGCAAACATTGAGTCAGAATAGTCAGAGTGGCAACACCGCTGACCTCGACAGGTTCGTGGTAAACACATCTCCAAACCTTCAAAGTTCAGTTAACTCCACACACGAGGCTCTGCCAAGACAAACTGTAAAAACGTCCCAAAATAGAACAAAATACTGAGGACTCAAAGAAGCTCCCACATTCATTCAGCAGCTCAGGTTCATCAAGTCTGTGCTGACAAAGTGAATGACTTCAGGCAGTTGGATGAAAGGTGGCTGTTTGGGAATTTGGGATTATTCCTCCATTTTACATTAATTTTAAGGCGGCTTCATTTTGGTGGATAATGAAAATGATGAGAACTGACAGATGACATGACACAGACCTATAAAGTCATTTCCTACTGGTGAATTAATGCACTACTGCACATGATAAATCAGTGTAACCAGATGACACTTCTTCAACAAAGTTTGTTCTACATAAATCTAATATAAAGCAAACCTTCCTTATGATTACAGCTCAGTGTCTCTCTCATGTGCACGATGGTACATTTAATTCAAATATCAAAGAAATAAGTGCTGCGGGTTTGGGATTTGAAATTTAAACATCAAAATTACTTAATGGAACAGCTTTCAGTTTAACTTCATCTTTCTGCAGCAGAGGAACAACGTCTACTCTGGCCTGCTGTATTTCTGAAAACAGAGGAAAGTTTATGTATATCAAGGGTCACCAGCTTTTAGGACAACACGCATTTGGAAAGAATGAATGTGTAACTTCCAGAGTCCAGAGAGGTCAGACTCTGCCTCAGCACAGCAGAGGGTTGGAAGAAAAATAACACTAATTCATCGCACGTCGCTCTCAGGAAGGGATCTTAGACATAAACGCCTTAAAGAGTGTCTAATACCACTCACAGTTATGGCAGCGCTGATGATGGTGACAGGTTATACGCAGAAAAGGAGAAAAATAAACAGATAGAGGTAGTCTTTTGTACTTGATGTTGGCAGCAGATTGAGACACAGAAAAAGCAGAGGATAGATTATGCAGTACTTATGAAATGTAATTAAAATGTTCAGTGGGAGGAAATTGAAAAGTCATGAGAGAGAGAGAGGAAAAAAAATTATCTAAAAAGAAGAAATTCTAAAAACAAGGAGTGGGCTAATAATTGGCCTTACTTTTTAATAGCAAGAAAAAGAGACGAGGTCACGATGAAGAGCGAGTCTACAGAAGGATGCTGCTGCAGGTTTTAACAGAGTCAGACTGGAAGGAGGAGAGGCAACACTTGGTGTCCGACTGGCCAGCGGGGCGTAACATGAATCTCCCAAGAGTCTGTCTTTACCTCTCCGCTGTCTCACCAACACACACACACACACACACACACACACACACACAGTAACACATGGTTCTGACTGCTGATACTTTATACCTTTCCATCATCTGATTGCTAAAAGCTCAGGCTGACACACAGTGAAGACATCAAAATCTTATCAAGGACATTTTCCTTACTTTAACTAAATGTTTTCTCAAAAAAAAAAAAAGACATTTGTAGAATTGAAGCAGCAAGAAACTATTTATTATTATATGTTTTCTGCTAAATGTGAACAAGAGAAGGAATAGGAAAAACATTTTTCCTTTGATGTTTTATTTTGTTCTCACAATCTTTTGGATACAAGCATCAAATGCAACAAGATAACCATGTTCTCTGACGTCAAACCCAGAGCAGTTCTCTGTGTTTACTGGTGTATGTTAATTTGTCATGATGGGAACAGATAAACATCCTTAGGAAAGCATTCGATTAGGAGAGACTTGTGTTTATCTTATGTTCTGGACAAAAATGGTAAGGTCTTGGTCAGCTCAGTCCCCCCTCGCCGGAGAGCTGAGTAACTGCGTGCATGTTTGCCGAAAACCTAATTCCTCTACAAACACACGTTACCACTGACGAAGAGCGACATTTTTAGGAAACTCAACAGCAATCAGAGAGCCCGTGTGTTCTGCTCGGAAACAGGAAGCGAGTGCGGTGGGCGTTGCACAGGCGAGGAAAGAACTTGTGTTTATGTGTGCTTGACGGTGCCGGCGTTCTGCCGAGCAGACTTCTGAATGCTGGACTCAGTTCAAGAGCTAACAGGAAATCCTTTATAACCAGAACTAAGAGTCACCCGAACACCTCCCATGTACGTGAATAAAGCTACGAGCCCAAAGGGGGAAAGCATTCACTGACTGAAAGCCATGTGGGACATCACCAAGGGCCCCGTTTAATCACAATGGATGGGAGTCGAAATTGTGTTTTGTTTGAAATAGAGATGAAGAATAGATTTTCCTTTCCCACATGAACACTTGGACACGTGTGTCTGTACACACACATTTCTATTCAGTGAAACGATTACTTACAAAAAGAAAAAGGAGGGCTGGTCCAGAAATCTACAGCCAAACATGAGTTGTTTTTTTTTTTTTTTACTGAGTAGAATGTTAGGCAGACATATTTCTGCTTTCAGCTCTTATTTCCCAGAGAAGTGGGATATTATTCTAGTTCTTTTTGAATGACTGTAGTTGTTGCAAGCAGCTATTAATCTCACTGGCAGCTTTAATTTTCTCCATAAATCAGACACAGTTACTAACTCCTGCCCACTGAGAGACCTCTGTGTCTCAGAGGTCTGGAGAAAAATCGGACGGTTCAGTGGTGAATTTTTTTAACAAGTTCAGGAGGCTTCTCGCCACCAATTACTCCTCTGCCATAAAAACCACAGAATCTTCAGCCTTTTTCAGATTTTAACATGGAAATTTAAGGGACAAAGTTCACCAACAGAGAGCTGACTATAATCTGCCAAAGTCACATTATTTAGACTGGCTGTGCAGTGGTGCAGTTACAGTCACATTACAAACACAGACTCTGAACGGCCTTCAAAGCCTCGCTGTTTTGGTTTCGTGGAGACAGAGAGAATGAGCTTATAAAGGAACCGTCTGGAAGCTTCTATAATGGAGGCGAGCAGGCAGATATTTCTAGATGTTTCATAAGCAAAGTGACTAACAGCCTTAAGGCTTTTTGTCAACTAAATTTTAAAGTTTCTTTTGTTTTGTCTCAAGCTGGCCTACAAATTCAATGCCATGGTTTTACCATAAACATCGCCTGCCGCCAAAGGCAAAAGGGCAATAATGTTTTCGCCTGCGTCTGTGTGTTGCTTTGTCTGTTCTGTTAGAGACGTATCTCGTAAATCGCAGAAAAGATGTTGATTTACAACTGATTACCTTTTGGAGCCAACCAGATTCACGACGGCCGCCACAGCAAAGCGATCTTAGCAAACACAAAAACAGCTGCAGCTCAGTCCATTTTACAGACGTTGGGCTAAAATTTAGCGAACAGTCATTTACAACTCACACTCCAAGGCTAACAGGTCATGCAAGATCACACAAGGTATTGCAAGTTATCGCAATATCGCATGAGAGTGTGCAGAATGTTATGTTCAAGGTTTTACAAAAATGGCTTTACTTCCATCACTTCTCAGCATAAAATGATCTTAGTCTAAAACTCTGGCATGAGAGACAGTAGCCAATGCTAGCCCTTTACTTTGATCCATTCATGTATAGAGGTTCATCCATTTATTTTTTTATTCACCATACCTCCTTTTCATACAACATTCCTTAATCCTGTATTGTTGCATTTGACAAGGGCAGGCTGTCGGCCTATCACAGGGTCGACACAGAAGGACAGAAATAACACTCACACTCATACCTTAGAGGGCCCTCTTCATATTTTCAGGCTAATAAACAAATGATTGTTAAGGGAACTATAAAACACTAGATTAAAAAAAAAAAACTACACAGCAGATACTAAATAGATCTAAATGTTTTGTTGGTAAAATAACTGTTTAAGTTTGACCAATAAAAAAATAAGTTAGCCAAGAGTACAAATTAGGTCAGCTTGATTTGGAAGTACAGTATGAGCACTGAGCAGTCAACAACACTGTAGAAGTTTGTTCTCAGCTCTCAGAGGTTTATATAAAACATAAATATTTGTCTTGACAATCAAAGTGAGCAGCTGCTGCAAGCGAAAGTCAATTCATCTGATTTATTTAGCACTTCCTACATACTGGGTTCACCATCATCTCTGAACTGTTCCTGGCGGCACCTGGTGAGTTCATAACCTGATGCACATTCAGTCAGAGCTTCGGGTGTGCTTCTGCAAAAACACAGGCGTTTCTGAAACTTCGCAGTATCTCGGACGCATGCATGCTGAAGGAGGAAAGCCTTAAAGTACAGTGGCGAAGCATTGATGGAAGACAACGGGATGGAATTTTCCATCTAAACCCACTTCAGGTTCAGGGGCTCTGCTGGGCCATAAACAGGTCAGGTCTGAAGTAGCTTAGCCCCCAAGCTCTGTGTTTGTCAACCAAAGAGAGACAGAGGGGGGGCATCAGTGGAAAATTACCCGTCCCGCACTCACTCACGCACAGACGCACACACACACAAACACACACACACACACAGAATCCAAACCAGCCCAGAGTCCAACCTGCAGCTACGTTTCTATCTCACTCGATGGTTATGAGACAGCTTGCGTTTTTAATGGGAGGGGTGTGAGGGGGGGGCATGGTTGCGTTGTCAGGACGCAGCAGCCCGCAAAACTATGCAACCAAAGATATCTGATGATGTGTGCTCACGCCCCTGCACATTTCCAAGAAAATACCTGAGACATGTCCAGCAGGTCAAAGAGATGGGTGAGCAGCATGCATGTGTCTGTGTGTTTGCACACTCAGTAAGTGGTGTGTGTAAGTTATGCTTTTTTAATATGTCATTTGGAATGTACATCGACTGGAATTGGTGTAATTTATGACATCTATCCTTTTCCTGGCGTTTTTTTAAAGGTCCATCATTCGTTCATCCATTGAAACTGTGCCTCATTAGAGAAAGTTTACCAAAACATGAAGTTGCCAGATAAGAACTGCTTTACCTGAGTTCCGAGGCAGCCCATCATCATGTGAGTGAGCAGTTTGGCAGCAAACATGAGGGAACGGGAGCACAAGATGTGGGATATGATGGCCAGTGCAAACCCTGCGGAAGGTCAAATGAAACACGTGAAATAATGTTCATGATATACAAAAAAGATTTGTTTAAAATACAGGGCCACTTGTTTGACAGAGAATAAAATATGGGAAATTAAATTTTATTTGTTTAGGGGACAATTTAAAACAAAGGCAAGTGATTTGAGGGCAAGAAAACAAGAGAAAAGTCAAATTACAGTAAAAAAGGGAGAAGTGTTTTTGTACCTGAGATACAAATAAATCCTGAAGTGTAGAAAGCCTCGTTGTAGGACGCAAGCAAGGCAAACTCTGCATGGGCTGCGTAGACAGACAAGTGGGAGCATGCGCACTCCACGTAATTCCCACTTTCCTTCACAACCCTGCAGTACTGACCATCTGATGACCAGCTAGAGGAGAGGAGACAAAGCAGGGTGAGACGATAAAAGACAAAAAAAAAAAGTAAATAAAAGGTGGGACACGACAGCAAGCGAAGCAAATGAGGCAAGTATTTGAAAATATTTTTCTGGAGTCTTAGGCACATAACGTTTTATCCAACTTTGTTTAATTTTTTCAAAGATTTTGCATGACTTAAAACAGAAGACTGAGAAATATCCAAATGGAAAACCTCTACCATCAAGTGGGAGTTCTTATTTTGATGATAATAAAAATCTAAGAACATGCACCTTTACACGTTGTAGGAATAACAAACAGTCTTCTTCCTGTTTGCTTCAGGTTTACTGGAATAGTTAACAGACCTCAACTTTTGTTTATGCTCCCTCAATGTCATGTTTATAATCAGTTGTTTTTCTTCTGTTTTTTTTTTCTGTATCTTAATAGCTGCACAGGCCAAACCAAACCTGCCAATTTTTAACTTGCAACAGCATGTTCCAGCCAATCCTCATTCCACACCCCAGAAATGTCCTTAACAAATGGACTCCAAGTCAGAGTGCAGCATACTGACTGTGCCGACATAAAAACATAAAACAGATGAAAACTTCCATGGCTGCAGAGAGGCCTCATTGACAGGCTGAACTTGGACTTTTGCCCTTCACTAACAAACTGCTTTTAGTCAAGTGTGAGGCTGACAAATAGAACTTAGCAAAGGTTATAGACACAACTTGTGAATATTGGTACAGTGACAGAGGGGGGTTAGTTAGAGAAAGAAGAAACATTTATTGGGTACACAATAGTGTTGAAAAAGCTCAAGGCAGTGGTACATCCAGCTAATACTAGAAAAACATCACTTTTCTGTGAATATTTTTTTAAAAAGTGAAGACATAACTAAATCAAAAACACCATACTCCATGTCTCAGCTATGACTTCCAATAAATACACTTTAAATACACCCCAGATGAAAGACAAAACTCCTTTTGTTCCTGCGTTTTGCTTAACTTATCAGCCAGTTTTCATCAGCAGTCATGCAGTTTGGTTAACTTCAGAAAATAAGTTTATATTGCAATACCAATACTTGGTCTAATGTTTTATGTCCTTACAAGGAAATCCGATGTCAATGTCAACATTGTTGCTATTGTTTAATTTTGTTTCCCAGAAAAGTTGGAAATTCTAGGCAGTTTAATGCTTTACTTAGGAGATAGTCCCTGAAAGATGGATCATTACCAGGAGTCCAGTACTGATCTGCAGAAAAAGGAAGTGTGAAAACCTGGGAGGAACACTGTCAAACATTTTTCAGTTTGCCAAACGATCTCAGCTCAGTTTGTTGTTTGTTCCGGTGTGAATTGTCAGGCTGAAGGCTTGTTCAAATTACATAAACCTGATTTAATGGTTACTGATTGTAATTTGTGTCTATCTACCATCTTGAAAGACAGATCTTTGTCGAAGACATGGGATAGGTAAAGTTGTATCTGAGTTACAGTCATTTATTTGTCTTTTCGCTAAAACATCTCAAAGACATTAAGTAAAAACTCACAAAATTGCATCAACTAATGGTAAAATCCATATCTGATTAAGGGTGTTTTTGTGTATTAACCTTGCAGTAGTCTGATTCCACAAAAGGCACACAGAACCTCCTGGTTTAACTTGTTGACCAGCAGAGTGGATGCGATATATCACCTCATTGCCATCTTCCAGGGGTCGTGATCCTCTCTCCTGGAGACTGACTGAGAAAACCTATGGACACAAACAGCAGAAGAGGAGAGAGTTCAGTTGCTCAGTCACAAAAACATTGATGGGCTTTTTATGCCAGGGCAATACTGCCACCTGCTGCTTAAACGGGATCATTTCTCTAAATAATAGCAACTGACGGACAGTATCACTCCTTGCAAACGAGGCCAAACTCTGACAGCAGGTTCCCACCTTCCCACTGACAGCTGTGTTCGTGTCGTTGGTGAAAAACCAGTGCTCAGTTCTGAACTCGGTCTGCTGGATCCTGCTGAGGTTCCTGCAGTCTGGTGTTGAAGCTGCTGGCACCGGCAGCAGGGTGTCCGGAAGCTGGAAGAAGTCTGCGTTCTGTCCTCTGAACTTGTGTCCATTTATTTGCGTGGGGTACCATTGGAAGGCAGAGATGGTCATAAACGGACATGTTTCCAGAACAACGCCAATTCTGGTGATGTTACACAAAGAAAACATTTAGTTTGTGGTGTTTATCTGCAAAACACGTCATCATCGTTAATTTTTAAATGTATTTTCTTTTACTGATTTAAAACATTGATACTTACATCTCACACTGTCTATGTGTGAGCAGGGAGAAGGCATATCGCTCTGCAACCTCAGCAAGATGACTGAGGCCTTGGGTGTCGACCCGACTGGGATTGGACAGGGCGCATAACAGGTCGTAGGTCAAATTCCGGCTGCTCTCGTGCAAAGGAGCCTGCTCTGCCTCTGCGAGCACCTGGCTCAGGAAAACAAAATAACAACATAAAAATACAAAGAAAGAGCATGTTTGTCACAGATATGTCATCATATTTCTCTTTCCTGTAAATTCTTTAGGTTAAGCTTTCCTGCAGCTTCTCTGAGTTTCATTGTGCATTGAAATATTGTTTTTTAATATATATATATTCTCTCCCCGTCTGTCATTGCATACAGTATGATCCCACCCAACCTAAAAGCTGGGTAATTCCTTTCTTCCCGACCCAATTTGTTATATTAAATTTCAGTGGTGTCTCCCCTTGTCTGGAGAATAAGCTGACACTGACAGCGGTGCTTAGGTTGAGTGACAACTGAGACATTTTCAGATGGCATCCTGATGCCTCAGCTCTGTCAGAGTAGTTTTACCGGATGTGACATGTGCCCTTTGGCTCTGCTAAACTACTACTGTCACTTACAAGCTTTAAACGTTACACTCGTACAAAATAAGGAGATCGTAAGATCTGTAAGTGAAATGGAAAGAAAATATTTTTTGTCAAGTGAATATAAGTCTTTCCTAAATAAATTATTAGTCCTGGAGTGGGTGGGGTGGGGGATGGGAGTAGGGTAGGTGGTAGGGGACTATATTAAAATATACCCACATTTGATCAATATGACTTTAGGCTCATACTTTAAAAGTTTTGTGAAAAAAAGAGGCCAAACTATTCAGATATTACTGGACATTCTAGGTATTGTTATTGAGTGTTGAGGACATATTGTAACCTCAGTCTTTATTCTAATCCTCTTACCTTCCCCAGACCTTCAAGCACAGCGATCATCTGCTCTCGAGTGAGGGGTAAGACTAATTTACCCTTAATTCCTTGCAGCACTGGATTCAGCACAGTTTGGTCAAGAGGCTGATGCAGTTGGTCCAGTAAGCCCCACACGGATACACTGGCTGCATTAGACACCAGAGTCACGTTGGCAAGTCCATACTGGGTGTGAATGCTGGCTCCCCCTGTAGGATTGAAGAGCTCCACCTGGAAGCGCTTCGGTGTGGGGGAAGACGAGCTGAGGTCGGGTGTCAGGTAAATGTTCACTGATGTGATTTGGCTGCCCACCTCAAAGGTTACTTGACCTTCCTGTTTAGGAAAGTCCATCCCGGCTTTAGCAGGCCAGATCACGTAGGGACCCACAGTCTCTTCTTTGGTGAGCTCCTAAAGGAAAGATGAATCATGTTTTAAGGTTTTCTTACTTGAAAACAGCTCATATTCTATGCATTTATGATATCATGGAAAATTAAAAATAGTAATAAAACCAACTTCCTATAGGGTTTATGTGTTTAATGATCACTTCCATATTGTTGAGTGAAGCTGACCCTTATTGCTGACCTTTCATTACACAGCAAATCTTTTGTTTAGGAGCATCTATTAATAGATGAAAGTCCACAGCTGTGGATCTTTTTTGAGGTCTCTGATTTTTGTTGAGTGAACAAGACACTCTAACTTTCATCACCAGTATCAAAAAGAAAGTCACTGGACACTGTGTGCCATCAGTCTGAGTATAGACATCACAAACTATCACCTCTCAGAGGAACAGAACATCACAGAGAGATCAGGCTATCGCCTTGAAATTTATAAGTACTGATAAATCAGCACATTTTTATGAAGCCTGAGGGCAGCATAGCTTAAAGACAGAAATCAGGGAATATCATAGGGAATAAAAAAGTGGTTTCTTTATTTTTAAATACAAACAACAGCATTGATAGTTAAAACTACATTTTCAAGGTGCTTGTGTCTTTTGTAATTTACTTTTTGTGCACCTGTGCAGCATGCACGTGTTTGCCGGACTGTTCTCCCTTACCACTGTGCGATATTGTACAGTCATGGCTAAAGCTGTGCTCGCTTGTCTGTGGATCTGCAGGCTCAGCCTCGTGGTCGTCAGAGTAGCGACAGCCAGTCTGTGACCCACAGTGAAGAACACAACGCCTTCTGGGTTGTCGCTCTCCGCCAAGGTGATGTTAGCAAAACGAGTGCTCTGGTTGATGGAAGCTCCAGCACCCACTTGATAAATCTCCACCAGGAACCATGTCTGATACTCTGGTTCCTAAAGCAAAGCAGATTTGTGACTTTTATCTTGGTGCACCACTGAATTTCTTAAACACACCATAAAAAAACTATTTGATCAAATTTATAATTTACAGTAGATTCATATAATTCAACTGAACACATTTCAGAGATCATAAAAATTACAATTCTGCAATGATGCCTTTGCTGAGGTTCTCGTCCCCCTCTTACCTCATCATCCAGGACCTGAAGAGTGAGGACACAGATGATCTCTCCTCTCCTACAGATCGCTGTTCCTGATGTCTGCACAAGCTGCACGGTCAGGTTGACTCCATTGCTGAGGAGACTTAACGAGTCTTTGCTGAATGTAGCTCTCCAGAAGACCTGCAAATCCTCGAAAGCTCTGAGCAGTTGGACAACATTTATAATAAGTAAAGACAAATTATAAACAAAAAATCAGGGTGGCAGCTGATAATTCACCCATTTATGGGCTATAAATTTTCAGTAACCCCACATTATTAACTAAAAGTAAGAAAAAAAAATCTGTGTTGTTTTATTACCTGTTTTCCTGCCTCTGAAGGTAGAGCAGAGCAGTTCTGTTTGCCGAATCCTCATCCAGAACTTGGCCCATCAGGGAGTTAAAAGTGAAACCTATAATTCCATTCTGGAAGTCACTCCCTGAGATGGACAACAGGAAGCAAAAACAGGGAAAATACAAAACCTAGTTAAAAGAGAGCAGTGGGAGTTATTAATTATATTGCAGTTTGGATTGTATTTTACTATATCAATATGCTACTGTGTATGTTATTTATGGAAAAAAGTCAGTTTTGTGAATTTCAAACTAGATGTTAAAAAAAACAAGAAATATGTAAATAAATATGTGGTTCTAAATGGCTGTAAATATAACACATTCTTTAGTTTTGCTAAAATACACTACAAGTAAATCATTAATGCTCCTAATTGTTTAAGAGTAAACGTTTGTTCTTTTTTCTTTACCAAGGATAGTGATCTTGACATAAGCTCCAAAATCCTGTTGTGGACTGTCAGTGATCTGAGCTCCTCCTTCTGGATCACTGAGGTAGACGAAGAACACTTCCTGTCCCTCTGGCTCTGAGTCGTCCATGATGATGAGGATAACTTCTGTCTCTTGCTCACCAGGCTGCAGAGACACCACGGAGGACTCCAAGCGGAAGTCCTGCTCCTCCTTTGCGAGAGTCCCGGCAGGTTCCAGAGTGAAGGGAGGAGGTTTTGTACTTCCATCTGTGAGACACGATCACACGAGTTTGAGCAAAACGACAGACTGAATGATAAAAAAACAAACTACCAATTTAAAAAAAACAAAAAACAAACCTCCATATGCTTGGATGCGAACTGTCACAGCCTCTGCAATACTGTTAGACCTGCGCACCCTTAGAACAACCCTCTGCTCCTGCTGGTTTACATCGTCTTTGTCCTCTGGTACTTGGACCTGAACAGGTCCAATACTCAAAACTCCACCAGTTACATCACTAGCCAGGATGGTGACAGTAGCCACGCTGTGCTGAGGGTTGAGCCGAGGAGGCGTATCCGCCCAGGTAAAACCAGGTGTTAGGACCTGAACGTGTGTTAAATTGACGTGAAAGTACTCATCGGGCTCTGAGAGGGAATCATCAAGTATTGAAAGGCTGAACGAAGCGTTCGTTTGGTGAGGCGAGTCAAAGACCAAGCGGCCATTTGGCACTGGCAGAAAATCCTCCCCTGCTGCTGCGTTGCCTTCTAATGTTGTATAGGACAGGTGAGTAGTGTTGCTACGAGAGCCATAAAGTCTCTGGACGTAAAGTGTTATCGTCTGGATGTCCTCAGCAATGACAAGCTGTCGGGAATCAGGGGAGAACTGGTAAATACCCAGCGGCTCCACTTCCGCCACCGTAAAGCCTGACCTGTTTGGAAAAACACATAAGAATGCGAAGTCATTAGAGTAATTAGCTGTCTGACACATCTGCTTAAAACCACTGCTGAGCACCTACCTGAACCTGACAGCTCCACTTCCAGCAATGCTTGAGGTAGCATCACTGAGGTGTAGAGCAAAGGAAGCTGCCTCTAATCCATCAGCAACTGCACTGAAAGATACGGTTTTATTCCTTTCTCCATGAGCCAGGGTCAGTGAGCCTAAACATAAAGAAACATGTTACAGACAGTTGGGAAACCTGGAATGTAATGTTTAAGTATATATCGCTAATACTCAGATTTTCTGATTGTCTGACCTGAGTTTGGGACAATAGGCCCAGTTCTGAAGCCAGGTGGACCTTGTCCTGAAGGAAAACCAGCTTTCCACTGCACCGTTAACTCTCCAAACAGGCCCGTACGTGTCACTTTTGCCTCGCACGTCCCTTTTTCTACACTCAAAATTCGCAGAGCCACTGATGCAAAGCCAACCTGTGTTACACAAGTAAAACAAAAAGAATATTTAATCAGAATTTTACATTGTTGTCTAGTGAAGAATATTCTGTATCTCACAAAGGTGGATCTTTATCATTATGCATCTGTTTTGGCACTCACACAAGAGCTGCCGTGCAAATGTCATTGCTATTTGATAATAAACAAAATGAGGGGTCATGCTTTGGCATTTCCTTCGTTTTCAAATAGTAACGTCTGTGGAGAAAGTTATCTGAGAATTATTGTGCAGTAAATCCATGTTTTCCTTCCAGTGAAAGCTAATAGTTACCTCTGCCAAAAAGGTTACAGGGCTGTTCACTCAGAATGATTTAAAAAGGTGGTGAAGGGATTTGCATGAAAATTTTTACCAGAGGAAAAAAATTAAAAGTGGTTAATTATGATGGGGATTCAGATTTTAATTTGTTTAGAGAGGCTATGAAGTTTTACACTCAGTTAAAAAATAATGTTTGTTTATCGATTTTCTGTTCTAAACTATATTTACTACTTTCTTTGACTTAAAGCAAACAAGTGTGTTATATTCATGATTTTATACTCAGTATGTTTGTGAATGAATGTAGAAATTTGCTCCTTTGATATTTCTTGTTCTAACACCAAACATGTCTTGTTTTTGAATGTCTTTCAGCTGTGGAAAGAAAAAAAAATGGACAAGTATTCGAGGAAAAACTGTCCAACTCACGTCTGAGCTGGCAGCTTCTTCAGGTACAGTCACCATAGCAGAGCTGGCCTCGGGAAGGAGGCGAGGCAGAGAGCCTTGGACAGCACTGACTGGTCTAACATCAGTGAGCTCCGCTGTGAAGCTCGCACCCACTGACAAAAACGCCTACAAGACAAAAAGTGTGAAAAACCAAAGTCATTTTGTGCGGATCAAATCATTCATTGATTACTGTATAAGTTACACCATTAAAAAGCCTCCTCTTCCTTACCTGACTACTGATGGGGATGGTGATTTCACTGAACGTTTGTCCCTCTGTCATAAGCAGCCTTCCTTCAGCTTGTCCGCTCAGTATCTCCTGGATATCCATCACCTCGTCTACTTGTCCCCCGATCTTATAACCCACACTGGCATTCCCAAACAGCCCGGCTAGTCGGGTCACATTCACAATCAGAGCTCTGATGGCCTCAGACCCTGAACCCACCACCACTACAGACTGCCACACAGGGTTCAAGGAAAACACACCATGGGGATCATCATTAGCAGGCACCCTAAAGGAAAGAAGGAAAGATAAAATTTCAAGTTGTTGCTACTCACTTCTTAAGCCAAACTACAATGACAAACCTTATGTGGGTTCTGATAAGGTTTGGGTTGGCATCCAGAGTACCACCGCCCTCCACAGCTGTGAGCTGGAGAATATAGAGCTCCTCCAGCTCTGGCACTGTATCGGGCATCAGGCTAAGGATAATCTCTGCTTCTCTTTGGTCTTCCAAGATCACTACTGAGCCGGCAAAGGCTAGAAAGTCACCTGTTAGATCTGAGTCACTTTGTACCTGCCAGTGGACCTGCAAAACACATGATTGTGTTAAGAATTTAACACATAATTTATGAGACAAACGTACATTCATGACACAAACTTACTGTGATGTTGCCCATGACACCTTCTCTGCGTGTAACCAACAAGGAAATGTTACGTGGACCCTCAGCTTCTGTGGATTCATTGATGACATGCTCTCGAAGAGCCTCATTGGTGAACTGGACTATACCATTTGGGTCACCAAACTTCTCTATCTGAGAAACAAACACATATCAAAAGAGGAGACCTTAGCGGGGGGTGTTTTGGAACTGGAGTTGTTGTTGTCTACCTATCTTAACTTAGTCATGATGTAATTATACAGTGAAATACCTTAAGTGTTATGGAACCAGCATGAGGATCAACATCCATCTCTCCAGAAAGGATGCTGAGCTCTAAAACAAACGTCTCCTCCACTTCCACTTCACCGTGAGGGAGAATCCGCAGCTCTATAGTCCCCGTGCCTTCTTCTCCATCCTTAAAAAAGAAGGATCCGTTCACAGGCTCTCTAATGTCAGTGTTCAATGGGGGAAGTACCTCTCTGCTGTTAGGGCCAAGGATGATCCAAGCAACCTGTCAAAAGAAACGGCAAGTGTCAGCGAGATGTGATCTGGATAAACCGAGGCAATTTTCTTTTCCAACATCAGTCTTCATACCGTTGCGTTGCCCAAAAGGCCTCCTGCTCTCTCCACAACAAAAATGAGCTTTAAAGTCGAGTCAGGGTTTGCCACAGTGATTAGACTTTCATTCACAAAGTGAACCACACCGCTTGGAGAGTCACTCTTGCCAATGGTTATCCTGGCAACATGCTGGGGTCCTAGAACTGCCCCTCCTGTAGCTCCCACCAGCAGGACATCAAATGTTTCTGCATGTTCACTAGAGGGGAACAGTTTCAATGTAGTAAATATATTTTATGATGATAATAATTGTGTAATTTTGATGCTTTTTTAAAACTGATGTAGCAAGTGCAAAACATTATCCCCTCACCTGTCCAGATCATCAATAATAGTGACATTAATGTAGCTGATATTCTGGCCATTGACAAATGTCACTGAGTCATTTCGCAGGATGTAGTCGACACCAGGAGTTGCGCTCAGGCCTCTTGAAATGAAAAGAGCAGAGACCGACCCATATGAGCCCACTCTTCTCACCACGGGGATCAGTACAATACCCACATCCTCTTCAACTAGATGAAGGAAAGCAAGAAGACATATATTGAGTCATTTTTTAATTGTGTACAATAAAAGGTGTTACAACTTGCTTTTGTTTTACCTGTGACATTCAGATAGTCCTGCCTGAACTCCAGGACACCTTCAACATTGTCATTCTGCTGTATGAGCACAACAAGGGAGGAGATGTTCCCGACAGCTGGAGGCTGGTCCAGCTGCAGTCCTGACTCTCTCACGGTGTAGTCCACAACACTGCCCACAAGAGGGAGACACAAGATAAGAAAAAACTCAACTGAAGGTGCTGCAGCCTCAGCAGCACAGTCTCATTAGAAATTTTGTCCAGTATAGTCAGTAACCTGAGATTGACCAGCTCTACGTTAGTGATGTTGACAAAAAACATTTCAGGCCCTTCTGGAAGACTGTCGTCCTGAATGTGCAGTACGATTTCTTGTGAGGTTTGGCCTGGTGTGAACAGCAGTCGTCCTGAGGCTTGAGTAAAGTCCAGTCCGCTGACTGCTGTGTTTCCTGAGGTCTCATATGTCACCCGCACACTGCCCAAACTGCCGAGGGAGCGATTCGCCGTCACATTGACCTGTGGAAAAGAAAAGGAAATTACAGTTTATCACTGTGGGTCAGGTTTGTAACTGCATCACCGTCTCTTTGTTTGTCTTTGAGTCATATGTCTATGACCTCACCGTTCCCTCCTCCTCTTTTGCCCCGAGCTGAAGTTGGGTGAAAGAGAAAAGGCCATAAGGGTGGTCACTCGCTGCCATTGTGATCCTGGCATGCCTGGCTGTGGGACCTATCTCCAGTCCGACTGTAGCCGAGGTGAGGGAGAGCTGGTACTCACTGCGCTCCTCAGGGACTTCATCATCGAGGACCTGCCATCACAAAGAGACCCATTTAAAGGAAGGACGCAGAAGGCTGCTATAATGTATTTTGTTCTGAAGTGTGCAGATAAAGATATATGATTTTTTCTTTTTATTATTATTAAACTCCATCTACATGTCAGTTCATACCTTCAGAGTAATGTTCGCCGCAGACTGTCCGTCTCTCATGATCACCGTGCCAGAAATGGTTTCAAACTCAGAAGCTACGGCAGGAGTGATATTCCAAAAAACCTGCACCTCCCCAAAAACACCCGGACCTCTCACGAGGCTAAAGGGAAGCACACGGGGTGCACACAATTTCACTTTACATTTGTCAAAATTAAACACTGAATTTTAAAGCAGTAGTTCAGATATTTTAAAGTGGGGTTCTCTAGAAAGCTTATGAGCAATAAATACATTTTTAGTATCTAAAACACTGTTTTAGATACTTCTTTTAATGAGCTTAGTTTGGGAAATAAATGTTTTATTCTGACCAGATTCACAAGTTATTAGCTAGTTTGAGCATAGCCATGAAAAAAGTGGATTGCAGTTGTCTTAAAACAACTCCAATCTCAAACCTTTCATAATAGTTTATGCAAAATGCTACTTTAAAACACCCTTACACCACTGTTAATTAATAATTTAATATAAAGCAATATTGTAATATTGCTTTACAATATTACAATATTACAATACTACAATATTTAGCATGTAATTCTATGATTATTTACAAGCACAAATAATGACAGTAGCAGCTAACTGTAGCACCTCTGACTGGAATATCATAAAATTTCCAAAAGTAGCTTTGTAATGCAAAACAATGATGGTAGTGTCAATGTTTACAGTATTAGCATTAGAATAAACCACCATGATTTCTTTGAGGCTGTAGTTGTTTTGAGATGGAAGCAATATTCTGGTTTTGGCCCCACTCAGTCAGCCATTTGTCCGTCATTCCAGTCAGAAATAAATTATTTTTCTCCCAACTGGGGCTGATTAAAGAGCTATTTTCAACAGGTGGGATATTAATTATTCATATCGTTTTCACAGAATCTCACTTTAGAAGCTCTGAACTATTCCTCAAGCTCTTGTTTTGTGTTCCTGGTTGGTGAGAAAACATGTCACCTATCTCACCTGACTGTGGAAATCCCTTTATAGGCTCCCTGAGGTTCTCCAATGAGGATGTTCCTTGATGACTCTGCTACTCCAATAATCCCCAGAGCTGCTTTGTCTGCTCTGATGGTGATGGTGACCACACCTGCACGTAGTTCACAAGGACATTGGGACAGAAAATATAAATTAATTTTTGCTATATAACGAAAACACTGCCCTCACATACAGTCAGTTTGATATTTTATTTATAGTCACAAACCATGTAAGGGGTCGATGACAGCGCCACTGTCAGCAGGAAACAGGCGTAGAGCGAAATGCTCATCTCCTTCCAGCTCTTCATCAGCGACGGCTCTAATTACAAAAGACTTAACTGTCTCAGTCTGTGAAAAAAACACAAACAAAACAAAGAAATATGACGTGCTGGGTGAGTTTATTTTAACAAAACAAGTAACAGAAGATATCCTAAGGGAACAGATGGCACTTTTTTTTTTTTTTACTCTACCTCAGAGAAGACAAGAGTTCCATTAAGAGGTGAAAGGTCATGTACAGCCTGGTCGTCAGCTTGCCACACCAGCGTCACTGCCCCGATACCTCCAGCACTACGCAGCACAGCCAGTGTTGCCACAGCGGTAGGATCGTTCTCAAATTCTGGCTCGCTGACAACAACCTTACAGCAAATGATGCAGATTAGAACAATTGAAAACAATTGCAATGCTTAATTTATGAGAGTCAAAAAGTTTTGCTAATGTTTGGCTGCACGACTTCAAAGCTTTTTGCTTGATACTGAGACACATGATGTCAACTCCTTCTTTATTCTCCTGATTAAAGAACTGGTGATGAACCAGTACAATAAAGAGAGTGAAAACACTTCAGATTTACCTCTAGCTCCTGAAATTGAAAACGTCCCAGAGGTGAGTCATTTGGCGGAACAGTGATGGTCACAGAGGTCACCTGTCCGAAACGAGCCCCGCCGATCACACGCAGCAAATACACTCTGAGGGTTTCAGAGGTCTCCACTTGTTCATCGTTCAATATCGTGATGGCTATCATGGCTTCTTTCTAAAACAAAAGTGATAAAAACAAAAGCTGAAGTGTAACTGCTTCAACTCGTGACTGGAGGTGATATTTAGGACAGTTTCATTTTAGTTTAAAACAATGAATAATACTTTACCTGCCCATCTTGAAAGGTGATGTTTCCAGATGTGGGGCTGAAGTCGTTGAGATCAGCAGTGATTGGCTGAGCCTCCCAATAGACGACCAGTCTCCCAGTTGTGCCAGCAAGCCGCACCACTGACAGATGGAGGATGTTGTCTGGTGGTGAAATCTCGTAGGCCAACACACTTCCAGGAATGTCCTAGGTGACATATTTACCAAGTGAGATTTGTTATGAAATATTATTTTTGCAAATCAACATATAACATTTCCATCAGTAATATAATCTTTTGGTTGTGTTACTCTTTGTTCTGAAGAAGTTTCCCATACAAAGCAACTTCAAATGAGCTTCATTCTTTTCTTTCAAGTCTTAAAACCAATACTTTATTTGTAGATTGGTGTGTTCTCACCTCAGAAATGTTAAACTGCAGAACCCCTCGTGGATCATCATTCTCCTGGATGGTGATCTCTGCTACCTCCATACCAGGCCTCTTCAAACTCGGCTGCCCAGCTCCAACAGAGCCCCTAACTAGCTCCACTCCAGTGATATTTACCAGGAAACTCTCTGCGAGCTCTGGGATATCATCCTTAAAAAAAAAAACACATGCATGCAAATTAAATAGCTGAAAAACATACTGGTAGTCATAAATTTATTGACTGCCCTACTCATCCTTACTGGCAGGACAGAGACAGTGACAAGGGTCACAGTAGCACCGTTTATCATGATAATGGTGTCATCTTTGGCTAAGTAGTCCACTCCGGCGGAGGCCTGGTTAGATGGCGGCTGGTACAGAGCCGGTTTGGTTTGATAATGGATCGCCACCTCACCTGTGGAGCCTTGCTCTCTTATTATAGAAAGAGTCACATTTACCGGAGTTCCTGTGAGTCAGGAGATATAGGATTAGGGTTAACTAACTTTTTGTGCCATCAAAAAGGAATGCAATAACACCTTGTAAGTATAATATTACATATAGGCAAGAAAGAGATAATGGATAAGACAGGTGAGGGTATGTTACTGTAATAGGTGGACCTTTTTGACTTGGCTGGAATTCATTATATAAATTAAGACAAACCCTCAACTCCTTCTACATCCTGAAGATTAAGACATATTAGTATGTTGGGGAAGATTTTTGGTCATACAGGACCTAAAAATTTCAACTGAGAAATCTCTTTGAATAAGAAGCAAAATTATTTTTTTAATAAAAAGTTCCAGCTGTCTTCAGTTTAACTTGTTAAAATTCCAGAAAAATCACATACAGGATTCTCAAAGATTGAACATTTTAAACTCTTTTTAAAAAAAACCACAATATATACATATATATATATATATATATGTATTTCTGTAAAAGTAATAAAAACTTGAATGGGATTTATCCACCACATAAGTCTTACAAAGGTTGTCACTGAAGCACAGTGAACTGAAAAGTGAATTTAAACTAATATAATTCAAAATAAATTCATTGCAATATAGACATTTTTTATTTGTTGAAAATAAAACCTCATTTAGTAACTGAGCGTCATTTATTCATTTGCTTAAGTCAGATTCTTACTCTGTGGTTCCTGCATTAGTGTAAACTGGGAGTCCAGATGCCACCCAATCACGCCATAGGGGGAACCATTTGGTAGGATGGTAAGCAGAGCCTGAGCCCGCTGCTTGTCGATGACGGCAGCCTGTTGCTGGTCTTGAAGGCCCAAAGTGTTGACGCTCAGGAGGGCAATTGTGACACTCTCACTTAGCTCTGGGAAAGCATCTGCTATCACAGCTAATGAGATGGTGGCCACTGTTTGGCCCTCAGAAAAGGTCACCTGTAACGTTGAATTCAGGAGTTCAGGCATGTCATCTATACATACTGCTCTGTGTGTTGAGTTTGACATGATGTGAGAAGCTACTCACCACTCCTGAGGTGGGGTAAATGTCTGTCAAGCTCCCATTAGCAGCCCAGTGAACGGTCAGTCTGCCAAAAGTCCCTCTTTTCCTCTCCACGCTGAGAGAAATTTCATTATTTTGTTCCAACTCCTCTACCTCCATATACAGAGAATTCTGCAAATATATTTACAGCTGAGATTAATATTTAGAAGCAATGTTTAGTTATTCATGACGGATAAGCACAAAAAGTGCACAGTTTGCACACGGTTCATATAAGCTCACCTGAGCAAAGCCGATAACTCCGTGGGCATCATCGTTAGTTGGGATAATAACTGTCACCTGACCACCAAATCCAATCTCTGCTCCACCTTTTGGGTTCTTCAGTCTGACCTGGAAGTACTCCTCCATCTCAGGGATGTCGTCATCTATCACGTTCACAGCTAACTCCAGCTCACTGTCACCTGGCGCAAAGCGCAACTCCCCAAAACTGAACGCGAGAAGGTAAAGAAAAATACATACATTAGTTTCTTTGCCTTGTTTTACTTTGACAAGGTTATCTTGTTTAAAGCAATCATCGCTGAGTTATTAATTGCACTGGATACCTGGGTATAAAATCAGACTGATTTGAGACAGAAGTGAATTCATAAACAGTGGAGCCATTCTCCTCAGCAGAGGCCAGAAGGGTCTTTGTGGCGTTGAGAGACGGGACCATGAGCGAAGTGAAGCTGATGGCCCGAGGCGCCCTCAGGATCATGGTGAACAGTTTGATATCAGACCTCCAAGAGTACAAGGATGAACCATTTCCTCCAGCTAGCATGACATAAGCTATAAAAATCCAAAGCACAAAGATGGAATTAAGATAAAAGCTTGTAAACTGGAATAAAAATCTGTATTAAAATGATGTTAAAATTAGCTATGTTACTATTAGACTTGACTGTAAATAAGACAGTTCTGTTCTTGAGCTTATTTAGTGCGATGTGAAATATTTGGAGGATACCATTTTAATTCACATTCTAAACCAAAGAGCTCAAAGAATGAGCATTTGCTTGATAAATATCCAAGCACTTAAAATCATTTTTGCTAACAATTTTTAAATAATATTTGTGCTTACAGATCCCAGAAGAAGCAGTGAAAGAGTGAACAGAGGTGAGGCCCGGGTGAGGAATGGACTGATTGACTAGTGTTGACGGGTCTCCTGAGCCCCACTGTAACACCTTACAGGATGGAGGGAAACCTGTGGGGAAAAGTACAAACAAAAGTACAGACAGACTGAAGTTCGTCCACGTTAGAATATCACGTTTATGCAACTGCTTGCCTGAATGGCACACCCAAGACTGACAAATTACAACTTCTGAATCCCTTTGTGGCTCTGCTCCGATGCACTCTGAGGCATTTCTGCATAAACCCACATCAGGTCCAGACCTAAAACTCACCAATTTTGCAAACCCAAAGGGTTTATGTCTCTTCAAAATATACAAAGTGTTATACAAACACAGTATATGAAAAGGTCTACATTGTAAATTTGGCAATCTTAGATTGACAACAGAGCCAAGATGGTTTGTGAGCCATAAAATGCTTACGTTTTTCTTTGTTTATTTGTACAACCCTAACCAACATCTGTCCACAGCAAAATCCACTAAAAAGTACATTGTAAACAAAACTGCATTAAAAATGTAATGAATGCAAAAATATTACCATTGTCTTTGCACATTGTAAACATTTTAGGCCATATTTAATGACATATTTAATAACTACCATTTTTGCTAACCAACAGGTAATGTCAAATTTAAAAACAAAGCTCTTGTTTGAGCTACTATTGGTCACAGTGTGTGTTGGGGATTACTCTCACCAAGTTTTAGCTCAAAATGTCTTAAACTGACTGAGTTATAGCCATTTGAGAGTTTTTAAAAAAAAGTTTAGTTAGCTGTAGCAGCCATCTTGAATTGAGTTGACTCCAAAAGTTGATCAGTTGTAGATGTGCATACAGTTTCGTTCAAATCTGTCTGGTGGATCATGAGTTAATTTTCTAACAGACAGATAAACAAATATATGCACACTTGGAAACACATGCAATTACACGATCACCCACTTTTCACGGCAGTGAGTGATAAAACAAGGTGATCTCTGTACTAATCTGATAAAAACATCGGCAGCAGCACCAAAACTACTATTTCTGAACATGTTATTACATCCACATGAAGATGCGCCATTATTTCCAGCTTTGCTGTGTGAAATTAAACCAGTTTGATCACCTTCAACAGCAATCAGCAGCAGAGCATCATCTGTTCTCGTGCTGATCACTTCCGCCTGAATGGTTCTGCCGGTGACCGGAAGAGCCTGTGGATTCTGAAATCTTCTGCTGGTCCACTGAAGCACCCGGCAGCCTGAAGTCTGGCTGTCGACGCACACCAACAGGTAGGGCACACCTGCATGAGTGAACGGACTCACACTAAGGATGTCTTGTTCAAAGTCAAGAGTCTGGTGGAGGGAAAAGGAGCCTCCTGTCCAAACAAAAATCTGGAAAAAAAAGCACATTTAATTAAAGCATAATTTAAGTTATGATTGTAATTTCTTTTAAACGCATCTAAAACAGTTGAATATTTTTGTCACCTGGCTGGACGCTATAAGGTAATCTTTGCCTTCGGAGAAAATGTGTTTCACATCCAGGGCCTCAATGCCTAAAGTTTGTTCCTGCAGAAATCATATTGTCTCAGATCCCAGCACTAAACAAGTCGGTTTCACGGCGTTAAAGTAATGTACTAAACTACAGTAACATTGTGTCACAGATTTTCTCTTACCAGAGTCATGTTGAGGTCCCTCTGCACTTTAAAGATGCTGAGATTGGCAGCAGGGAAGAAGGGAGGACCACCATGCATGATGCCAACGTAGGAGGAACCGTTCACTGCGAACCCGACGCACGAGGCCGGGTCCTGAACCCTAACAGACTGAATGAAGACACGGAGGAATCGGTGATACTTCTGTTTGTTTTTAGTTAGAAACATTTCACGTGCTGGATCAGAGAGAATTTGGTCACCTCTATTGGCACAAAAACACCTTGCCACCGATACAGAGTGGCCAAAGTGTAGGAGGATCCAACTGTCGGCTTTAAATCCAACCTCAGAGCCAGGAAGGAAGGATCTTCAGGAAGAGAGCACCAAGCAGACGTGGGGTTTTCCTCAAAGTTCTGGTATAAGCCCAAGGCTGGCAAGAGACCCTCTAGAAAAGAAAAGTTACGGTTAACTTGATTGCTGACTGAAAGAAAAGAACATTTAATAATTATTAGGGGATAAACGGAGAATTCATGAGAATTCAGGAGGTTAGGATCACTTTATGTTTCTATGTCTCACCAGAGGCAACAGCTGTGTCACACAGCATCTCCCACTCCACACTGACAGCTGTCTCCAAACCATTACTGCGCGAAACAGTGAGGAAGACTGCCCTGCTCCCTTCATCAGCAACCACGTCTGTACTGGTTCTGTGTAGAAACGCAACAAATAAAACCATGCAGACACATGCTTGGATTAGGATTTCATCAGCAAAACAAACCGTGCACGCAGCGTTACACAGTGCAAAAAAAGAGTGATAAGATGTAACGTTTCTGATTATTTTCATTCGGCTCCTGTGAGACCTGTTGAGAGAAGGTCCAATTCGGAACAAGCCTGAAGGAGCCAGGTTCTCCAAGACGGTGATGAAAGTTTGGAGCTGGTCACCGAGCCGTGCACCTCCTGTTGGGTCGGACAGAGCCACCGTGAAGGTTTCATTCCCTTCAGGTTCGGCATCGAGCACTGCCTTGATCTCCAGCATCTGAAACAATTTAATTTAGAAAACACATATTAATGTTCTTAAAAAAAGTGCACTCAACAGAATTATTTTAAAACATCTATGAGCTAAAGATTTTATTATCTGTAACAATATATGTTTATGTGCTGCTCCTACTCACTTTAAATCGGACCCCGTCCTCCAGAACCACAAAGCCATGTGTTGGTATCACATCGCCCTCTGAGAGGCTGCCGTTGGCATCAGTGATGGTAAACTGGACGGACACGGTGCCAAAAGTGCCTTCCTCTGGGTTCCGCACCACAAAAAGTTTGGCCACGCTGTCACTCAGCTGTGACACAGAGGTCGGCTCTCTCAGCAGAAAATGATCACTGGTGTTGAAGGAAATCACTCCATGTCCATCATCACTTGCAAGGATGTTCACAGTGGCTAAAAAAAAAAAAACAGAAAATAAATAAATATTGTTGTGTACAATATGTCTGGAGCCAAAAAGAACAACAACTATAACAGTAGTCTGAATGTATTTGACTTTTGCGATGTTTTAAGTTTTTAAATAATGTTTTAAACTTTCCTAATTCCTGCCACCATGATAGGTGGATGATTGTGTAATGACCTGTGTGTTTGCGTGAGTGTGCTTGTATACATGTGTTTGTTAGCAAAACATCAAAAACCAGCCGATATATTTTAATGAAACTTTCAGAAAGTAATATTTGGAGGCTACAACTGATTAACTTTTACGATCAACCTGATTCAAGATAGCCATCACAGCAACCTTGGAAAACAACAAAAATGACAATAACTCAGTCAATTTGACAGAAATTGAGCTAAAGCTTAGTGTGGTAGTAGATGAGAGTTATGCCCAACACATACTCTGAGAACTCAGAGATAGCATAAGATCTTTGGTTAAATTTTTGACATAGATGATAGTGGGGGATATAAATAAATACCTTCAAGAAATGCTGGTTTTATTTTTAATATGAAATGCACAAACATGCACAGTGTTCATAAATACATTTTAATATCCTGATGTGTTGCAATTAGTGTAGAAAATTCAAGAATAAAACACAATTAGGTGCTTGTAGCACCTAAATGGCTGCCCTAAATTCTGTGATTGTTTTTTTAAAGCTTATCTTTCATCAAAGTAGTTGCAGATTATTTAGACAGTCTTAATTTACACTGCCTGTTTAAAATGTATTACACAGAAATCCAACTGTTCTCTGGGCCAATGTCCAATAAAATGTTTGCAGTTCATACATAGTGTGGTGATTTGGTTTTTCTTTGGGTTTTGTTTATGTTTTATTTTATTCTTTGGTTTGGGGTTTTGTTGCGATTCTGTTGTAGTTTGCATTTTGTTGTCTTATGTTCATATTGCATTTCACCCTTCCCCAGTCTCTCACTTGCCTGTTAACCACGCCCATCTACACCTGTCCCGACTCTGTAATCACTTCACCTGTTCCCACTCACCTCGTTATCCTCAGTACTCAAATACCCGGTCATTTCTTCCACTAGTCGCTGGTTCATTGTCTGTGTTAGTCATTGGTTTGCTCATTGTCTCGCTGCCGTTCCTGGTTCTGCTGCTCCGTGCTTTATGTTCTGCTTATCCTTTTGTTTTGCTGCCATGTCAGCTTTTTGTTTTCGTTTGTTTCTTTAGTTTAATAAATTAGTTTAGTTTCTTCAATATGAGTCTGCGCACTGGGTTCTTCTCCATCAGTTCCACAGTTCCTGACACATAGCCTGCCTGCTATTCTGTAACAAGTATGTTTGTCTGACCTTTTATGAAACATATTCTCTTACTCTCTTGACAGAAATCTCCACAATGCACTGTACATACTGTAGTGTACATTTTAGCTGAATTCAAGTTGGATATTCATATACCTGTTTGTTTTTGTAAGATTTCATTGTGTTCCATCTTTCTGTCTACCTGTGGTGTTGGTGCCCAGCTCCAGGCCAGGGGACGGCTCGGACAGGATGAGCTGGAATCGTTCAGGTCCTTCTGGAGTGGCGTCATCGATTATCTGCACCTCTACAAACTTATGCCTTTCGCCATCGACAAAGTGGAGCATCTAGGTGGACAGAGGGATGTTTTTTCTTTTAAATATTATACTACTTTGGGGAAAACCTTTACAGATTTAATGTCAGGGCTAGCTTTGATTTGATTCAATGTCCAGATCATTGATTTTCTGTAAAGTCCTTGTGTGCTTTATTATGGCTAACCGTTTCACTGATGTTGTAGTCAAGTCCCTGCTGCGCTTCCAAGTTCTGAGCATAAAACAGCAGAGAGACGTTTCCGTAAGTCCCCTTGTTCCTGTAGGCCACAAGAGTCAATGCTCCTATTGTTTCGTTCACTTCAAATCTGCAAACCAGAGGACATTCAGAATCAAAAATCTTTAAAAGAACATAAGGAAACCATCATCATATGATCGAGGTAAAAAGATGTTTTTCCTACAGGGTGTTTGTCCATTCAATGACTCCTCGGATTCCATCATTAGCAGCAATACTGACTTCTGCAACCAAACCCTGGGTGTCTGAGGAAAGAACCACATTATTACTCTCAGGTTTTCAGTTGTTTGTAATTGTAGCATGTACCAGCAGTTTCCCAAAGTTGTAACTAAAATGCAAAAGCAGTATAAGCAAGTTGTTAAAGGAGAAGCTGCTGCTGCGGAGGTTACTTCCGTCATGGCACATTTGAGCGGGGGATTACAACTAGGAGGCATCTACTGTAAGAGGCTGGGAGGCCGAGGAGCCAAGTGTTTGGGCAGACTGATTTATGACCTCCTGAATAGTGTTCTCCCATACACTCTGTGGCCGAGACGCTGGGAGGCCAGTTACGGGTTTTGTTTGGCTTTCTGTCTCCTCACCACACGGGGCTTCTCTTTGCCACCAAATCCCCAGCCTTCCTCAATCATAGAAAGCATCAGTCCCACCGTCCAAGCCACATAATGATTGCTGCCAAAACGAATGGCTGTGTGTTTACGGAGTGTCTCCAGGCTGTGGGCTGATAGTATTCTGGGAACCTCTGAGTGCTGGTCTACTTGTAGCACTTTGTCAACTCATCACTTTCTACAGTTACTCATTCATAAACTGGACTGTGGTTAAATTTTTACACTAGGAGAAGTGCAACAACAAGCTTATTTGTGGCGCTTGTGGTGCTCACTTTTTTATAGTGAGCTGAAAATATAATATATTATTGTACTATAAAAAAGTATTATGCATTAAAAAAAGATTTTAAGCGCAGCTGAATATGTATTTTACCTGACAAAGTGTAATACACAACCTCTGCTCACGAAACAAGAGCAAACAAGGAAAGATTTCAGAAAAGAAAAGAGAAAAGCAGATTTCATAACATTAAACAATAAAAAACAGTGCAATACTTCAGAAAAAGTAATAGAACAAAGAGAAATGAGACTCGTCATCAACTGGTAAATAAATACTTCCCAAAGTTGTCTGTACCTAGTTGGGGATAAGTTGTCAGGGTTGTGATGAGTACTGCAGATGTTATGTTGACCAAGAAAAACTCCTGTAACTCAGGAATGTCATCCTGATTAAAACAAAACAAACAAAAAAACAAAACATTTAAATGCATCATTTATTTAAATCAGCTAAAAGGCAGGTAAGCTTGCACAACAAACATTATGATCGACTATATATGTTATATAGCCTGTTTTATATAATTTATTGTGTGAATGCTGACTCAACACTTACCATTTGCAATTTAACTGCTCCTGCATACCTTTTAGCCATTCATATATCAACAATATCTTCTAGCTAGCCTTTCGCTACTTTAGCTTTTAGACAGTGTTTTGTTAGTTTTAGCTTATCTGTAATAATTGTATTCCTTCCAAGGGTGCTACACACGTCACAAGAAGCAAGAAAATTGTTCTCTCTCCCAGAGCTGCGAGAAAAGAATGACATCATTTTGTTCTTGCAGCCCTGGTTTTGGAGTTCTTGCAGCTTATTCTCCACACATCATCCACACATAACTCTATTTTTTTATTTGGTGGTGTCTGAGAACTACATGTGTTTGGTCAGAAATTTGAAGTTGGCCTGTGGATTTCAAGTGGAAATGTTTACATTCCTGTTTTTCTACTGGTGCAGAGGTTAGTACAAAGGTTAGTTTGAAGGAGCAGCTGGTTGAGGCAGCGAGGAAGTATGAAAATCTATATAGAACATCTCCCCAGGAATTCTGCATGTGAGTTTTTGGAAAAATCTAAAATGTTCTGGCCAAAACTGACTTTGTTCTTGTTCTTGACAGCTCAAGAACAAATATCTCAGTTCTTGCAGACTGTCTCAAGCTTTAGCTTCTAGCACGTGCTCGGCTTCTTCTACCTCTTACAACTCAGTTTCAGCTTCTTCAGCAAATGTTAGCAAAGTCATTCAGCACTCAACATTCACACTGCATTTATTTTATTATTTTTTTTTTTTTACAGAAAATGCCATTTCTCTTGTTGTATATTAACTTCTGCTTTTTGTTCAAACAAGCAAACACTATCAAGCCACAAATGATGCAGTTTTTCTTATAAGCAGTCAGAAGGCAGCAGGAGTTGATGAAGCACAATAAAAGAATACGTCACATCTTATCAGTGTGTCAGACACTCAATTGTGACACTCGTTTTTGTTTTTTACCTCCAGAATGGTGACAGGGATACCAACTGAGGTCTGTCCGTCTTGAAGGATCACAGAACCAGTACCAGCAGTGAAGTCTTGTCCTGGGTCAGCTAGAGCCCCCTCCACCTCAGACAGGTTTTGTAAGGAACCTCTTATAACCTCATAGGTAATATTTACCGCCCCTAGATTCAAATATTTGATGACAGTGTCACAAATTTGAGAACATGATAATATTCATAAGTGAAAAATAAGAAACAAACCTGAGGTTCCAAACTCCCTGTTGATGTAAATGTTTATGATGTGGTCTCTTTCCTCAGTGGTCACCCTCAGCGATGATGGGGCAATAGTAAGCAGGCTGTAAGGCTGATCGCTAGTGTCCACAGTAATCACTGCTTCACTGCCTTCCAGAGCAGCACGCCCTGTTACTACAACACCTGCAAGGAAGCCAGATGGATTTTAATCAGTTGTAATGAAAGGGATTTTATGTTTTATATATAATGTTTCAAAATTACCAAAAGTTTGTATGTTCGACAGTACAACTCTGTATTCATCTTTGTCCTCTGGTGTGGCGTCATCCAGAAGTTGCAGGACTATAGTTTTATTTAGCTGTCCCTGGAAGAAACATCAAAAACATATTGCATCTGCTGGAAATGCAAAATTACAGATAAGCACTTTATCTTTAATTACCCTTACTGCAGTCATGCTGATTTGTGGCCAAAACAAAACTAAATTCATACATACTGAGCACTGAAAATTCTACAATAAAACAAATAGATACAAATAAAAAATGAATTTACCTCAGTGAAGAAAAGTGTCCCTGACGTTTGAGAGAAGGTCCGGTGTACAAGAGGTCCTTGTACAGCCCAGTCCACAGTGACATTACCCAGACCTGGAGCTGTTCTCAGCACCAGTAACGACAGTTTTTCACCTGTAATATGAAAGAAAAAGCACACATTTCAAATATATATATATATATATATAATTCCAAATATATGCAAAGGCAAAAGCAACTTTAAGGATTAATTTCTATTTTGAAATGTGCTTTGACCAGAAAATCTGAGTAAATAAAAACTAGCCAAGTTAAGCTTTCAATAAATGGGATTTTTCTTTTTTTAACTTTCTTCATAAATTCCCTTTCTTTGCTACTGATGCCAGTAGATGCAATTCCAGATTGCTAACTAAACATAAACTCATGCGTATTGACAACCACAGAGCCCACCTGTTGCACCATCCTTCCATCAATATAAGTACTTATCCTGACTTTCACATTCATACAAAATTAGAACCCATCTCCAGTGACAGGAGGGTTGTATTATAGAAATTCTTCCTGTTTGAGCTTCGTTTCTGAAAATCTGCAGACTTAATGTAATAAATCAAATTACTTTTTTATGCAATATAAGGAAAAACTGAATCAATCAATTCCTATCAGCAATACAGGCAGAGGACATTGGCATCAAATCAAACAGGGCAGTTAATACACAAATAATTAGATCTATGACATGTTTGTTATTCAGTATAAAATAAAACTATCACAAATCCAAAACAAATCCATGCATTACTTGGAAAGTATACCATACAGATGACAAAATGCACCAACATGGATAATATACATGCTGCTGCTCCAGTACCCACCTTCCCTGGCAATGACAGAACGAGAGGCTGCATGGAATCCCACTATCCCTGCCACATTGTCGTTTGCCAGTATCACTATGGTTACAGTGTCCGAGCTGGGCAGAATTCGACTTCCTCCGGCTGTGCTAACAAGACCAATCATGAGGCTCTCATTGTCCTCCGGTTCAGAATCATCGTTGATTGTTATCTCTATGGTCTTCTTAAGATCACCTGCAGACAGGTCCAAGCAACACTGATTATGTACACATGGTCATTTTTCAAGAACTGTAATAGATACTGGCTGTTTAATGATTTTTCAACAATGGAGCTGACTTAGAGACTCAGAAATATGCACATACCATCAAAGACCAGAGTTCCTCCAGTCCCATTGAAGTCAGCACCTGGTGTGGCTTTCCCTCCAACAAATCTCCACTCGACAGTGACTCTGCCCAAATTCCCTCCTCGTCTCTCTATGACCAGTGGCACCACAACTGGAGGCTCTTCTCGAACCTCCAGATACAGTCCATCATTTGTAGCGTTAGGGCTGAGACTGTAAATCAAAAATATGCCAAAAGCATCTCCATTCACTCCGATGGTGACTACAGCTTTGTCTGGCTGACTAATTGAGGGCAAGTTCTTCTGTGACACCGTCAAATTTACCAGCTCTACCTTAAAACAACACAAGAGAAACATTTACTTATTATGCAGTTTTATTTTTGAAAAGTTAAACCATAACTGACAGGGAAAAATCCATGTGTATGAATAGGTTTTACCTTTAATATCTGTACAGAGAAACTCTCATCCATTTCAGGAAATGTGTCAGTCAAAATTAAGACTGTGACGTTGGCAACCCCTGATCCATCATCCATGTAGGCACTTTGAGCAGTCACGGGGGTGTAATCACTCCCTGCTACAGCCTGGGAGCTAAACAACACAGCAGCTGCGGTGGCGTTTTTAAAATAAGTGAAAACTTGAGTTTGAGTAGTCAGCTGGTCAGCCCCTGAGGTCACCCATGTGCAGGATGGTGGGGTCACAGTTGAAGACAGAGTGAAGGCCTGGCAGGCACGCTCTCTCAGACATGCAGCAGCACAGGCAGCCACAGGATCTATCTGACCTGTGATGTTAAATTTCATAAGGGGGATATTGGCTGGAACACCTGGCTTTGGAGGGTTGTAGTACATCAATAGGTTCTGGCCGTTAGTCTGAGCCAAGCCAACAACGTCAATCTCAGATGTGCTGTACAAGATCTCCAATCGACCAAAGTAACCGCCTCTGGAATAATGGAAATAGAGAAAGAAAGAGCAGTAAAAAGAGTTAGATGTTCAAAAAAGTGCTTAACACATAACTAATGAAGAGATATCAAAAAATACCTTCGGCGGACAGTAATATTAGCTTTGTAAACTCCCTCCAGTGGCTCTTGAACGTGATAAACAGACTGTTCGAAGTAAACTGTCCCATATGGGTTGTCATTGGCAGGCACTATTATGTTAACAGATGTATCGGCTCCCAAGTTTCCTCCATTACTGGCACCAGTTAGCTCTACTTTGATAATCTAGAAAAAAAAACAGTGTAGTGAGCATTGGCGCTAAAAAAACAACAGTTCTAAAAATATTTATAATGATATAATCTTTTAAATAATTCATGTTCTCACCTCAGTAATTTCAGGTATGTCATCAGCTAAAATCTCTACTTTAAGTGTCTTCATGGTTTCTCCAGGAGCGAATTTAACCTCTCCTGATGTGGGTCTGATGTCCCCTTCAGCTAGTTTACCATTAACAGTAGCCTTCCATTGGACTGCCACTGTGCCAATAGTTCCAGCTTTGCGCACAACAGGAAGTGTGACCTCAACGGAGTTGGATTCTGGTTCCTCTACTGTAACTGGAGGAGCCTGGAAGACTTGGTAAGTGTAGAAAAAAGAAACTGGTAAACAATGAGGAACAGCCTGAAACAGTATGATAAGCTTAAAGATGTTGGATAATGGCTACTAACCAAAGGCACCAAAAGGGTCATCAGAAGGCAGTATGGTGATGATGGCACGCGTGAGCTCTCCCAGGAGAGCTCCTCCAGTTGTTTGGTTAATCAGCTCGACAACAAAGGTCTCCTCCAGCTCAGGCACCACATCATTAATAACATAGACGGGCACAGATTTACTGGACTCCCCCTCTAAAAGGACCACGTCAGTCGATGCTACGCTGTAGTCTTCGCCTACAAGATGACACACAAGTACAAACTCAAAAACAGGACCTGCCTGCTTATACACCAATCTTGGAGAGTTGTTGTTTTGTTTTGTTTTTAACCATGCTTCATGTCTTCATAACTTACTAACTCTGGCGGTCACAGGCACTGCTCTGAACTTGACAGATACATCAGCAAAAATCCCCCCGACACGTGTGACATTTATTATTGGCCCAACGTAATGTTCAGCCACGCTGACAGAGGAAGCTGACAGCTGAAGGATTCCAAAAGCGTCGTCGCTGGCCTCCACTATCACCTGGGCTACAATGTCAGTCATGGAGCCCAGAGAGGGTGAATTTACAACTGAAAGGGGATATTTTATATGTTAACTGCAATACTGTTCAACTACACATATTTGTATATCTAAAACAATTTAAATCAACTAAAACTGTCCACTTAGTGAACGTGTTAGTAACTTACTGAGTCTCTCCTGCTCTCCTTTGATGAGATGAACACTAATCAATTTCACAAACACTGACTCATCTCGTTCTGGGTCCTCATCATCAAGCACTCTGAGGGTGATATTTGACTCGGTCTGATTAGCCACAAACACAACAGAACTGAGGAGAGAAACAAAATCCTTCCCCTCGGTGGCTCGTCCCACCCCAGGGGTGCTGTAAGGTTCTGGATCGGTTTCATTTAGTGTTCCATATGTTACTCGTACCTACATGGAAAGAAATGATCAAAACTGATAAAACTGCTACTTACAAAAATATATATATATATTGTTTTTTTTTTATTCTGTGGTTTCTGTACTTGGACACACCTGACCCATCAGGCCTTTCTGTCGCAGGATAGTGAGGGAGACAGTGACATCAGCTTCAGGAAGGCGAACAGACCTTGTTGCATTGGAGAATACAAAAACACCATAAGGATCATCACTGGCGAGAACAGTCAGAGTAGCAGATGTCCTGACACCCAGGCGACCATGTGAAACGTTAACCAGAGAGACAGTGTAGCTCTTGTCCAACTCGGGGATCTCATCTTGAGCCACACCAATGATCACATTCTCTGATGTCTGCCCAACACCAAAAGTGATGTTCCCAAATCTGCTGAGGAGTTCACCCTCAGACCTGGAATCAACCTCCCAGTACACTGTCACATTGGAAAGATCCCCAAAGGAACGCTCCACCTGTGTGAAAGGAAAATGTTTCACCACAGTTGTCTGTAGGGCATTTCATGATATACATATTGTGTACTTCACTGACCTGCAGGATGACAGAGTTGCGTCCATCTTCGGGTTCTGTCCCATTAACAGACACTGTTTGAGGACTGAAGTCAAACACACCATGGGCGTCATCAGAGGCAGCGATGGTGACCATGATGCGAGATGCAGCTCCCAAACTGGCTGAACAGAAAATTACAACTCCTTGTTACCATTAATTGACACTCTTTGGTTGTCTTTTAGAGAGTTTCTACTTTTGAAAAGGGAAAAAGAAAGGAAAATGATGATGATCTTTACTGATAAATACGGAATTTTGACCAGATTGACTAAATAAAAATGTGCATCTTTTAGGAGTAAAAGTAGAGATGAAGAGTTGGACAAAAGAAGGTGCTAAATCAAACAGTGTGTGGATAGTTTCACAATAGTTGACTGTGATACAGACTTTAAGGAGGACAATGAAGCTACTGACAATTCATGAAGCCCTGTTTGACTCTGTGAAAAGTTATTTGCTTTTCCCATGTCAACCTCCCTGAATACTTCTCATTGGGGTGAAAGAATAATGTAAACAACACACACACAAGCAAAAATACACACAAATCTAAAGATGAATACATTATATGTATCAAAGTAAAACAATGGGACTAAATGAATGGAGAAAAGAAACTGTTTGGGGAGAGAAGGAAGGGGATTCTTACCATGGTGGTGATAGGATGGTGGGAGGAAATTATAGTCACCCTCCCCACTACCAGTTTCTTCACCACGCAGAAAATGATCCACTGACAGATCACACACGAAGACCACAGGAGTGTCACACCAGGTCAAAATCACACCAGAAGAATAGAGGTTGAAAGGCAAAGAGGAAGGAGTTGGAAGGGCGTCACACATGTAGATAAGAGGAAGCAAACAGGGGCACCACACAAAAAAACACACAAAACTGTGACACAGAGTGGACGGTCTTCTATTTCAGATCAAAGCAGATAACTCTACTAACAGATAGATCTCTAATGAGGAAGTAATATATGAAAAAATTATCATTATTTGTTGCACATTTATCAAAATAATCAGAGTATAATTTAAATTTCTCACCTCCACCATCAGCATTGTAAAGCTCTACTCGAAAAATCTTTTCCAGCTCAGGGACAGGATTGTCCACAATGGTCACATTGATGAACTTTAACCTCTCCCCAGGTAAAAAGTCTAACAAGCCCTCCGAGTCCTAACAGGGAAGCACTCAAAATGTAATTCATCACTACATAATCAGCATCAGAAGCAGGAAAGCTGCTGGTGAGACATAAACCTCGTAGTCTTCTGGGCTGGAAGCTGTGAAGGGAGTCGTCCTGTATCCCACCGTGATTCTTCCCAAAAGGCCTTGGGCCCTAGCCACTGGGAGATGGATCTGTCCAGCCTCCTCATTAACAGTGATGTAGACGGGTTCTAATGCTGGGGAGATTAAACTGTCCGGTGGAGGACTTGGCTCAAACTGCAGCAGGCCTGCATGATGACATAAAGAAAGGGTATTTGTGTAGTACAGGATGGGAAGCAAAAAGGAAAAAAATGTACAGAGAAGGAGAGAAGATGGTAGAATGATGAAGGAGGAAAGACAAAGAGTAGGGAGTAAATGAAATTTGTAAAACCAAGAGAAAAAAACTACCTATATTTTGGTAAACGTTAGATTAAACATCATCACTGAGAGTGAAACAGCTGTGCATTTTCAGAGTGAGTACCATAAGGATGGTCACTTGCTGTGACTGTGATCGTATTAACAGAGTTATTGGGATCAATGCTTGCGCCACTGGTGGGGGTAGAGCCTGGTTTCCCATCGCCAGATTCTGCTGAGACCAGGGCAACCTGAAAGGACTCTGCAAGCTCTGGGAGGTTGTCATCAAACACCAACAGATTCAGGACCTGTGGGAAAGATCAGCAAACAGTTTTCAACTCCTTGCCATAATCTTTAGAAATAGACCATATTTAGGAATTTGTTTGAGCTTGGTTTTGGATAACAGATCACAATTTGTTTACTAATAATAATCTTTATTCTGAGAGATCCATATTTTAGGCATAAGATCCTCCTAGCACCTGTTTCTGTATATTCAACCTTCTATTAAGGCAACCTCTAGGAGGGGCTGTTTATCAAGAAACAAAACAGCTGATTGACGGTAAGACTGCTGTTAAAGTTGACATAAGGAGTTTACTTATAGATAAAGTTATTATGTTCAGTATATATACAGTGCTTATAGACAGGTTCAAACACACTTTGCCATCCTGAATAAGCTCCAGTAAGAAAGGCTCTCCACACCTCATGTAAGACTTATGCTCACCTCAAAGCGCAGACCAGGCATAAAAAGCACGGCTCCTGTCGCATTCACAAAATCTTGATGAGCTGTGCTGTTGCTTTCCAAGCTGCCCAGCTGGGTAACAGTGTAGTTTACATAGACATGATCCAGAGATCCTCGTGTGCGCTCAATCACACAAGAGATGGTGGAGCCCTCTTCAGTGATCTACATGCAGAAGTATAAAAAGAAGAGTTTCTTTATTCTAAGAACCAATGGAGAATACGTTCAACTCTATTTAGATGTGTGGTAATTTAATGTGTCTTGTTAGAATTAACTGAGCCACCTTTAGTAATAACAAATGAGTAACAGTGTGATTAAAAAAGGGACAATGAATTGGCCTTGTAACATTTTGTCCTCATTGTTGCATAATCAAATAAAAAAGGAGACGTTCCGGTTCTGATGGAATGCCATCTTGAGGTGTGCCATCTGCTGTGCTGATAGAAACAAGGTCCAAGGTCTCCCATTTCCACTGATGGAACTTCAGATCCACTTCCATAGGAATGCCCTGACTGACAGACCTACGCTGCATCACCAGCTGTCGCTTTACCTGAGACGTCCTAACAGGAGAAGCCACTCATCCAATACAACGAAAGAGGGACAGCATGCTCATGCTGTAGTCAAGCATGCAGACTGATAAAATATGCAGCAGCACAGGGACTGACAAACCAATAGGTTTACATTACATGTGCTTCTATCTATGAATATATTTACTGTGCAGACAGAAAGGGATGACACTGATGACAATACTACAACTTTTTTAACTTACATTACTTTTTTTTTTTACAGTGAAATACACTGAAATGAGTCGATCAACTAAATACCACTAACTCACAGCGTCAGTAATTTACCAATTTTCTTAAATAGTCAAGATTATGTTTTAAACTAATCTTTTCCTCTTTAAGATTAAACACATATTTTTCCACAACGACAACAGCAAAAACAGTTTTTGCTGTTGTTGTTGCTTAGTCTTCAGCAAGCAGCCACACACGGTCACTTTCAAAGAGATCCAGGTATTCTTTGTAGACATTGGGCAAAATTCTACCAACCAGATCTTTAAGGTTATGTCATCAGATGGACGTAATTCCCCAAATAAAAATATCAAACTTCTCTTAACAGAAGAAGAAAACTCATTAAAAAGAAGATTATTTAGAGGGAATCATGTCATGCTGTTGTTAATTCCATTATTACATCCCAGCTATTAAACATGGTGGTGGCAGCATCATGCTGTAGGGGATGTTTATCTGCAACCAGGCTGGCAGATTAGTCAGGATAGTTGAAAACCATGTGCATAAACATAAGCTAATTCTCTTTCTGGTGCAAAGATTTTCTTTTTAGAGAACCCTCCAGAAAACCCAGGTAAGGAACCACAGAAGTGGATTTAAGTTATTCTTTAAAAGTTCCAGAGACCCAGTTCAACTCTAGACCTAAACTAAGTAAAGCATCTTTGAGAGACCTAAACATAACTGCACAATGACAGTTCCCATTCAGCCATTTATTTTAAATAAAATAAAATGAATGTTTTCTCATCAATCTGCAACAAATATTGTAAAATGATGAAGCAAAACGAGTTTTTGTGATATAGTTGAATTAATTACCATTTATTTATTGGCAGAACTATTTAAGCTCCTTCCGGCTGAATGGGTATACAACCAAATGTGGAAAATGTGGGAAGTATTTAAATAGTTTAAAAACTTATTATCAGCAAATCAAAAACCCTGCACTTACATCAGGTATGCAGGCACCAGTGAACCCAAAAAGCCCATTGGCATTGTCACTCTTCATGATGCGTAAAACAGCAGTGGGTCTGGGAAAGGGAAGGCGAGCTCCACCCTGCACAGCCACCAGCTGCAGATAGAACACCTCCTCTCCTTCCTCCACGTCATCGTCCCGGACCTCCACCACAAACGACTTCTGCCTCTCATCCTGCCAGTACCGCAGGTAACCTGAGATGTTCCGCAAGTCCGTTTTCGGGGGCTGCGTGTGGAGCTCATGGATCTGGCTGCGGTTAAGCTTAGTGTGGTACAGGCGGACATCCTGGAGGAGGCCAGTGTAGCGCTGTTCACCTTCAACATTTGACCCGATGTACACCGAAGCAGGTCCTGGAAGCAGAAACACCCAAAAATCCTCCACGTTATATTCTATCATTAACAGAAACCAGTCATTAGAGGTTTTTACTGAATTTAATTCACATCTAAAAGTATATGAAAATAATAAAACCCAACTTTTCCATGATTTTGGCTTTACTAAAAAAAACTCATAAAAATGAAAAATATTGCATATAACAGAACAAAAGAGATGATCTATGGAAGTAACTTGGTTGTATTGGTTTTAACCTAGTGGCATCACAAAGAGAATCTTGATTAAGGTCATTAGATGCCTTGGTCCAGCTCTCTCTCATTACTCATTTATACACTTACACCTCTCATGCCAATTACTTCCTGTACTTGAACATTAAGGCCCAAATTCAACTGATCTGCAACAGTCAGCAAGTACAATGCCAACAGAAAGCAGTTCATCTGAGTCCCCTACTAGAAACAATAACATGACCTGACTGAATATTCTAGCTTTATCTTCTGTGACAGAAGGTAGCCAAAGAAGCATCAGAAAATTTCTCCTCAGAAGTTTTTTCTTTGTCAAAAACCAGCTATTGTCTGCGATAATTAGAAGAAGATGCCGACTGATTCCTTTCAGTAGTCATAATGACCAAAAATACAGAGGCTTCACAGCCACTCAAGCATTGCAAAGCCCCAGCAGTGCAGAACAATGAGTTAGCCACTGAACGGTGCACAAGTGTGAAGGTCCACATGTGTTTATGTAAGAACTTCAGGCTTTTGTAACTGTGGGCAACATGAGAAACAGCTAAAAAAACACCTATCCAAATAGTTTAGCCTTTGTGAAACATTTTCACATGATGAAACTGAAGCTGGAAACAAAGAGTCTGTTAGACAAAATCTCTCACACAATTTCAAATTCAAAGTACTTGGCCATATTACCACATTTCTGTTCAGTTTAATAAATCCAGGGGTCTGCTTGGGATACAGACATGTGGTGCAGTGAGGCCCAATTATAACCCTTAAATCAAAAATGCACAACTAAATCAAAATTCTATGAGGAACAAGCTCAAATGACCTTAAAACTGATGAAAATCACATGGGATACCTAAAGTAATAAAAATGTAACTGGGATACAATGATTAAAGATTAAATCCAAAACTAACACTTTGCTCAGCTAGAGCGGTTAGTTGTCATCTACCGTATGTGCAATACTGAGTTCAATACTGTCACGCATAGTAATTGTTTTGCAAAATTACCATACCTCACAGGGATGGCATGTTTCAGAAACTTGTGGTAAATACTTACATTGGTGACAGAATTTAATAGTTGTAGAATTTTTCAACAAAAGGTCATTTTCCTTCATTTTTTTTTTTCATTTTTTCCTTGTTGAATTTAATTGAAAACTTTAGAAACATTACACTTGTATAAAACAAAATGTCTCTTAAATTCTAACATATGAAAAATATGTTAGAATGTCAAAAAATATCTCTTAAATTCTAACATTTGAAAAATATGTTAGAATTTAAGAGACATTTTGTTTTATACGAGCGTAATGTTTCTAAAGTTTTCAATTAAATTCAACAAGGAAAAAAGTCAGTTCTACCTTTTAAGGCCATAATCACTTGAATATGACTCACTGATAAAACTGAGAATATAATTTTTATAACAATTAAGGAAAATGACCTTTTGTTGAAAAATTCTACAACTATTAAATTCTGTCACCAATGTAAGTATTTACCACAAGTTTCTGAAACATGCCATCCCTGTGAGGTATGGTAATTTTGCAAAACAATTACTATGTGTGACAGTATTGAACTACGATTCTATGAAACTGCAGGGAGAAACAATAAAATATTGACAGTTGTGTAAACCTTTCTTCTGCATTACAAGAGAAAACCACTGATGAGATGATGACGTAAATATCTGACAAGACAAGCAGGAGAGACAAGATGTTCCTCAAGCTAGAGAAACTGGGAAAAACTACTAAATGTTTCATAAAGCAGCTCACCATCACGGATGCCTTCTCCTTTGATGCTTTTCAGCCCCCCAGGTACTGAAGTCCCATCTAAGAGAAACTCAACAATCCCATCATCACATATTATGATGACATGTAGCCACGTATTATCTTCCACAAACTTCTCAGCAGTGGCCCGGGCTAATTGGGTATTATTTGAACCCGTGGCTGTGTAGTACAGCATCACCGTAACATGTGACTCATTGGTGTGGACCTTCACGCCATAATACAAGCTCCCATTTCTGGTTCCTTTGGACATTATGAAGCCATCAGTGTTTTGTGTGGGCACCAGCCAAGCAGAGAAGGTAAAGTTGCCAATGGCAGCAGGTGAATCTTCAGGGGAGATGGTCCCATAAGCTCCTGGAAGCCCAGAGAAAAAACGAGCATCTGTGGCTGAGTGGGGTCTCCTGGCATACGGCCTGAGCTCAACCTCATCAGGAAAAGAAGCTAGAAGCAGCAGATCATCCATGAGAGGAAGACCCTGTGGGAATTGTTCAGACAAGATCTCCCAGGTAACTCGCACGTCACCAAAAGCGCCCTGCTGTCGGAGAATGGTGAACGACGTGACATCAGTCATATCATCTTTGGAGAGGACATCTTCAGCTACTTCTTGGTCCAGGTTGGTGGCAGCAATGGCAAAGACACCAAATGGGTCATCATTGAAAGGGATGAGAACTGAGGCATTCAGAGACGTCTCAGCCAGTTGTCCACCGTCCCCTGGGTAACCACCTTAAAGAAATCATGAACAGCAGTTGAAAAGATTTCAAAACAATAAGACAAAGTTGATAAAATTAAAAATCATTCACATGTACTCACCTGAAATATTTACCAGCTTGAGGACAAAAAACTCATTAAACTCTGGAAGTTTATCGGAGATGGCCTGCAGGACGATGGGCTTGGTTCCTTCCCCCATAGTAAAGGTGATGGAGCCCGATGTGTTTGTAAATTCCTGGTTTTCTTCAAGAGGAGTTACTGAGTCATTGGCAAACAGCTCCCAGAAGACTGTTACATTACCAAAATTGCCCCGTGCTCGTAATACACTGTAACAGAACAAAATAAAACCATTAAGTTACAAGCAAAACCTCAAAATGATCAACTTCAGAGTTTAGTAGTTGGGGCAAACAGTTTAATTTGAAACAGTAATTTGTAAATAATAGGAATTTAAATTTTCATATGAACACATTTTGTAAAATGAAACATGAACCTTACTAAAAACTATTCGTCTTGCCCTCTTCCACAGGTTTTTCTACAGCTTCCAAAGAGAAAATTCCATTGGCGTCATCATTTGCCTCAATCACCACTGTAGCCATGTGTGCTCCATACACAACAGCATCGCCTGTGAGCACATATATGTTATCAGGTTAGATCGGAACCTCAGGCAACACAATATAAGTCTTACAGACTGACAGATAAAACTAACATGAACTGCGTGGACAATATTGCTATTGTTATTCTCAATTTCATGCTCTAGAAGGGGGTTGTCTCATTAACATAGCATACCATCACTATGGCAACAAAGTTGAGGAGAATGAGTTTCTGAGATTCCTTGAGTAGATGAGTTATAGACTTTTTAAGAATAATAACAGAATAAGTATGTTGTGAGAGGTGAATTTAGCTGAAATTGCATTGCCAAAAAAAAGCTCTCAGTACTTCATATAGTACTTCAAGTTGCCAGACTATTACCATGTTTTATCAACTATGCAAGTTTACGTCCACTTCAGTGTGCAACTGGAGGAATGTCAAGCCACAATATGAGGTGGCTGACTTTAAACATCAGGGTTACTGACTTTTGACTCAATCTTGGTAAGGACAATACCCTGTCATAAACCAGCAACACACAAATTTATTACTTGTCAGTCATTAAACACACAGAGGTCAATGAAGTGATCACACTTTGAGTCTCAGAATGCCTGATAGTTAAATTCTAGTTGGGGCTGACAAATCAGACTATATATATCTAGACCTCTGATGGGAACCCAGAAGATAAAGCTGGAACTGGACCAACCTTCCCTGCAAGCTGGTTTAAGTACAAGTTTTAAGTCTTACCCTCTTCATGTAAACAAATGGGATACTGTCCTTAGTAAAATTAAACTAATAAAAAAAAAATACACCTCAGACTATTTTTTAGGTGTTGACTTTTGTTGATTCACTTAGTTTTTATCTTGCATATATTCAAATATTCAACTTTTGAAATATGTTTAGCTGTAACTAGTTATTTCATGTTTAAAAGCAAGGTTATATGACACCATGATTGTGTGCAGGGGATAGGCGGGACTTAAAGCCCCACATTTCTAGTGGGCAGACTCAGGTTCCAAAAAATACAACATGGCATCTTCCAAAAACGGAGTAAAGCTGGCTTCTACTCCCAACTTATAAATGTATACAGTTTATAGGATAAACATTTCACTCTAATGTAATAAACACACAAAACAAGGAATAAGAAAGTGGAGATTCAGTGCTATGACAGCAATTTTAAATGACCTTCTAATTACGGTCTTTATGCATACAACAGAGGAGAGGGTGTTTATGTTAATTAGAGATGAGCCATGACTGCTAGTTTCATCTCATTAATCATGTTTAAGTAGTATGAAAAAAAAGGCTTTAAGTGGTTTTAATGACTGGCAAGAATCCAAACGTATTTCATAATCTCAAGGGAATTACACAAATTCCTAAAGTAGTGATCAAAGAACTAGTGGTAAACTGTCAGGGCCTTTACTGCATTTAGATAAGGTTTTAGGTGAACCCAAGAATGTTGTTGTTGTCTTTCGTTTGGCTGCTCCCTCAGCAGGGGTCACCACAGGGAGTAAACTCAAACGAGAGATTTTGCAATTGTTTTATGCCGGATGCCCTTCCTAATGCAACCTGGGCTCAAACCTGCAGATATATGTATATATATATATATATATGTATATATATATATATATATATATATCTGCATAGGTTTGGGCGTATTTCATTGTAATCCCCATACCAGTAAAACAAGTTAAAAAACAAATATAAGCACATGTTCAGATAATTCAAGCAATTAAATTTGGAGTTACAGCCAATGGGTTTTATCTTTAACCTTTCTCACAACTGGACTGTTTTTCCACTGCTCAATACTCAAATCTGATAGGCACACATCCCCCACTTCATGGAACATCAATCAATCATACACTGCTTTATAACTATGGATTTTTATTCCAATTCGACTGAATGAGCTGATTAAACATCTTTATTCACTCATGTCTTTGACATAGCACAGTCCTGCTTTAATGTCTTTCAGCCAATTCAAAAGGAATCCCACACTCACCGGTGGCATTATAGAGAACTATGTAAAATGGTTCATCCGTCTCGGGGATGTCATCGTCTTCTACAGCCACAGAGATATTCTTCATCCATTCACCCACATCATAAACCAGCAACGTGTCATTACTCAGGACAGTGAGGTCATCTGGTGACGTGCTGCCATACGCCACTCGATACATCACTGAAGCCACAAAGTCAGCCCGGCCTGCCCTGAGGACGGTGAAGTTGGCAATGCCTCCTTCACGAACGCGTACAATGACGGGCTCTGAGGTGAGCGTAGAAGGATGGAGGTAGAGAGAGAGAGATGCCACAGAGGAGAGACTGGTGGGTCATTGTGCTTTGACATAATCAAACCTTATTACAGCTGATCAGGTGATCCTTGACAAATTTATTACCAGAAAAGTAAAGAGGGTCATCGTTCTTATTAATTCTTAAACTGGCACTTAGTATGTTTCCCAGTCTTGCGCCACCTGTTGCATTTGACAGGACAATGGTGAAATTTTCCATGTCTTCTGGAATCTTAAACAACAAACAGGAAAGAAAATATAAGTAAGAAACATAATTAATCCAAGTGAATGCGTTTACAAGTTCAGCTTAACATTGTACCTCATCGGGTACAGAGAAGACGGTGAGGTTTTTCAAGTATTCTCCTTCCTTGAAGGTAATGTTTCCATGGAGGGGGGTAACATCTCCAGACAAGGCTGGCTCCAAGAACCATGAAACTAACACTTCTTCAAAGTGACCCCTGTTTCTAACAATGGGGTACACAGCTGAAGAAAAAAGAAAGCAGACCATGTTCAGGAAATAAATGTTCTATTCTGTCTAACAGCTTTACGTGATTTTATCAGAACAGTTTGTGGTTTGCTCTTGTGATGTATACAGGACAGCAGTAAATTTTTAAAGCATTTTTGCCTTACAAGTTAAAAAAAAACACCTAATCCACAAGAACAGAGGAAGCTAAGTTTTTCTTAACATGCATGAAACAATTAATGAAGAGATGATCAGATAAATACCATACAATTTCACTGGCATTAGATCTGGTTTAGAGGTCAATATGACTCCACTTGACATAGTAAAGTATCTCAATTATTTAATTTACCCTGATAGATTACATCCCCTTTGCTCTCATTGATGGCCACTGTTAGCCCTGACTGGATGAATTCAATGACTCCAAAGGGGTCGTCATTTTTCCGCACAGTGATATTCACTTCCCTGTAGTTTCCAAGGCGACTGGGTGGAGTGCTGTAGCTACTGAGTACCACAGAGAACGTCTCATCCAGCTGCACACAGAACACACACAAACATTTTTTGCCTAATAAAATCAAACACAAACGTGAATATGTGATTAAAATCAAATGCATTAGTTAACCCCTTGACTTTGAATGCTACTGCGACAAGACCAATGGGACATTGATTTGTTGAGAAAGAAATCTACATCTTTTTTTGTGTTGACAAAAAGTTGAGAGAACTAAAAACAAAAATCAAACAACATTTTTTGAACCATGTTCTTACCTCAGGGACCCCATCAGGTATCGCGACCAGTGCAACCACCACATCTCTCTCCCCAGGTTTAAACTCCATGATGCCCGAAGCACCGTAGAACTCAGTGCTGCCTGAAGGCATTACAGCATATCGTATCAGCTGCTTCAGAAGTTGTCCCTGAGCTCTGACCACGTGCAGCTCCACAGTCTCACCCTCCTTGATTTAAAATGTGCAAATATCACAAAATCCTCTAAATCATCACTAAAACAAGCACAAAAAACATCTCTACAACTATGAACACCTTTAGGTTTTGATGAAAAGAGGCATTTGAGAGAATTTTTATAATACTTTTAACATATTTGTCCAAATGTGACATCTGAAAAACAAGCAGATGGTTAAAAATGTTTTAAAAGCTAAAAACAAAAATCTTAGCTGGGGTATACTACATTTACAACAAATCAAATAATATACTGCAAAGTTACAATTTTTTTTTATTCAGTGCTCAACAACCCTCGACCCCTCGAAATACCTGCAACACATTGTGACCCTGAAAAGAAAACCTTGATGGTGAAAAAAGCTCAATGAATGTAATGCAGTTCTTTTGTTGCTGTGTTACACTTGAGCTTACATTTATAAACCAGGGACCTCTGGAGAACTGCGAGAACTCAAACACTCCTCCTGGATCATCGTTCTCCATAATGACAATCTCTCTGCTGGTGAAGCCAGCCTTCAGGATCTGATTCTCGACATTACTCCTGGTTTTCACAATCACAAACACACACAAACACACATACACACACATACAGAAAAAGCAGAATTAAGTACATGCTATAATAGAAAATGTACTCAACAGAGAGTTTGTCTTTTATCGAGCAAATCTTGAGCTGCCTTCAGTAAAAACATGTACAATAGATAAACATCCAGTTAGAGTTGTAGTAACTCTTTCATGGCAGTTTCTTGAACTTTTGATTTAGCTAAGGGTTGTCAAACACGGCAACATTCAGCAACAATAGTAACAACGGTTCAACTTGAACTTCTCAATGCATTCCTTGTATTGTCTGATGCACATTCATGATTAACTCCATATGCTGAACTCCTGCTGTTTAAACTGCTTTTAATAACAATGTCAATCAACTGTGTGTCCGCATCTATATAACTCCACAGGGGTGTGCAAGTGTGAGTGTGTATGTGCGTATGATGAGAAAATTAGAGCCAAGCAAGCAGAAAGCGTAATATAATGGGCATTACAAAGAAACGGCATACAAAGACGGACTGAAGCACTCCAAACAGCCACGGGAAAGGGCCTGCATGCATAAAAACACAACCATGTTTAAAAGAAAATGTAATCAAGGCTAGTTAATTTAGAGCAACAACACATTAAGAAGGTGCTCTATTTACACCCCCAGTGAAAAAAAAACAAAAAAACAACTCTCTTCGTGATTCACTTTTTCTTCACACAATTGCAAAATCTCCCCCGAACCCAATCCCTGTGCCCCTCATCCCTGTTTCTAAACCCAGAAGTGGGCACTTGTCTGGAAAAAAAAAACAAAGACCTGATTCAAGTCACACAAAAGCCCCAGGTTCACTCCACTCTCCACTTACCCAAAGTACACTATAAAGTGTGGAGCCTCCACCCTGCAGAGGAGGAGTGGGATTAAGAGAAAGCCACAGTTCTCATCAGAACAGATGCAGCTCCCATCACACCCCACTGCCCCAAACACTCAATATCATTTGACTCAAAATCACAACACAGACATCTAAACATTATGTGAAACTTATTGCTTGATGCCTCAATGACGAATAATAACAATGAAATGTACACAACTATAACATACCCACCGATCTAGAGTGAGCAGCAAGGTCTCGTTAACCTCAGGGATATTGTCAGCCATGACAGTAAGATTGATGAAGGCATCACTCTGCTTGGAAAGGAAGACAATGGAGCCATTAAATGGCCTCAGGTCATTAGCTGTGACATCCTTCTGATTGGCTCCAGTTGGTTGAAGACTCCAGAACACCACAGCCTGTCCATCTGTCCCATCCCGCCGCAGAGGGAGGCTAACCTGCACCAAACATTAATAAAACAAGCTTATATATTGACATCCATAAGGTCAAATACATAAACTCTGTACAATATTTTGAAAGTTTTCAAACACAAATTAGAGAGTGCAAACTAGTTTATGTGGTGGCTAAAGACAAGTGTTGCAAAACCGATTGTACAAGCAGAACTTACCATGGTTGAATTGCTGTCCTCTGGTTCAAAAAGCACCACTGTGGTGTTACTTATAAAGCCAATTTCACCATTAGCAATGTCTTGGGTGACAGTCAGTGTCAGGTTCAGTGGTCCCCCAAATCTTGGGCTGTTTGAAGGAATGGCGGGGCTAATGTCAACCAGCTCCAGGGTATTCAACTAGAAACAGATGAAATAGAAAGTTAATAGAAGCTAATACATATGATGCTCCTGTAAAAAATGCTTCATTAAAGATGGTTGCTTCTGTTTGAATGCTTTTAAAGTGTACCCTGTTCACTTCTTTGATATGTGTGCAGCTATATGGCAAAGTACTGATGCTCAGAACGTGTGACTGATTGTGGTTTTATAGACTGTCAAGAAGGCTTTTCTTGTACATTTTGCTTGCTTTAAGTGCTAACTCATGTTTGTTTGGACAATTGGGCAAATCCCATAGAACCATGCCAGACCTGAGTGCCAATGTCAAACCATTCACACATGCAAATGAGGCACTTAGACTTTGGACAGCCTTAATTTAGCCAGAAGTGCCAACATAGACAGAATAATGCATTTTCTTTCAATGTGCTAACAAAATGTTGCCTCTGAAATGCAACTGTGTTTCCAGGCTGTAATTACCTGAATTAAGAAATGAGCTCCATTCTGCAGAAAAGCATCGTTTCTGATGGGCAGTATGACTTGGACCATCCGCTTTTGGTAAAACATCACATTAATAGACCTGCTAACGTTCAGAACCTGGTCACGGGCCAGCTCTGGGTCTATTGGACCAGCAGGAATGTAGAGAGCGGTAAGGACCATAGACACATTACCCAGCATACCACCATCTCTCACAAAATTTAGCAACAGGAATCGGCCCTCGGGTTCGCTCTGGATGCTCTGTTCCTTGTTCAGGTCAAAACGAAAAAGTCCATAGACATCATCACTGTCCTGGATGTAGAACACCATCTTTGTGAAGAAAGTGAAGCAAAATAAGACAAAGAATGGGAAAAATAAGCAACAACAGTGTTCCTTGATTTTGTTTGGCTGATTTTTATTTAAAAAAAAGAAAAATGAGAGGCAAGGAACTGAGCAAGGAAAGAAAAGTTTAGGCTAAAAGCAGCAAAAACAGAGTTGTGAGCTAACTTTAGAAAGGCTACCTCTCTAATTAACTGCTATAACTGCAAGAGTAGTTTCCATAAGTGTTAAACTGTGGCACATTCATTTCCCTGGAACCTACATTTGTCTGGTGTGAGTCTACAATCACAACAGCTTATTTGAAGCTCACTTATTTATTTATGTTACTGACTTATACCTCATCTTCAATTACCAGTGAAGTTACCCAGTTATTCATTGAAAAATTGCTGCAAAGACAAAGTGCTTTGCTCAGATGGTAAACACACCCTTACAACTTGAAGTTTTGATGTCTGCCTGTGTGTGACATATTTTGCCTTGAAACCAAACAAGACTTAGATCTGCCCACACTTTCACACATAACCAAGAGGCTTGGTCAAAGATGGAAGTGATAAAAGCCTGTCACCACTTCACCCGGCTTAAAAAAATAAAACACAGGGTCCTCACACACCAAGAGTGCCTGCTGTTTCCCCTTTGTTTTGATTTAGCCACATTAAAGGAACACCCACAGAGCAGAGTTGCGCTCCATGGGGTCAACTTTTGCAGAAAGTGCCAAGTTTGCACATGCAACTTACAGTAGGCGAAGCACAAACTCACACACATGTGGAACACATGCAGCTACAGGGTGTGTTCCCTAACAAGTACAGCCTTCTTTCCTCTCACACGAACCCAGAAACATTAAAAACATCTTCTCTAAACTGACCTGCATAGGTTCATCGACCTCCGCATTTCCAGTCACAGTGCTGGGCAGCAGTTTCAGGACAAAGGCCTCTGCTTCTTCAGGCTGATCATCTGCGACAATGTTTATTGAAATCACAGCAGTCACCTGACCAGCAGCGAATTTCACTGTTCCAGCCTGAGGTGTCATGTCATCTGACACTGGAGAGGGATCACTAGAGTTTCTGCTGATGGACCAGTTGGCAGACACAGCACCATAACTTCCTCCATTTCTTACAATAACGATGCCATCAAACCTGATAGAGTATTAATCAAAAATGTAATTAGTTTTCCCTTTCTTTTGATACATTTGCATTTAGACTTACTAAAATAACATAATAAATAAATAATAAATAACTGTATATACATATAACAATTTGTAACATATTTATAGGTAGTCCACCTCTTTGTCACATCTTCATTGATGCTGATTGGCTGAATTAGAGCACTGCTGCTGATCGACAGAACCCCATAAGGCTTATCATTGGGCTCGATGGTTACCAGCACAGCATTGGGTGATACCAGCACGGCATCTCCTCTGACAGTCTCCTCCAAGAGGACTACATGAAAGGACTCTGCGATTTCTGGCACAACATCATCACTGATGTTGAAGAAAAGTCTGGCTTTGTAGACAAATGGAGGGAATGTGATGGTTCTGACGGGCTGCAGGTCCACAAAATCTACAGCTGGAGTTGCGCTGCCCAGTCCGTCACCACTCACCAATGTGTAATCTACAGACACCTAAAGAGAACAAAGGCCAGATGATTCATTGATATTTCTGACATGTTGCCCAGGTCAAGTTAAAAATATAAATGGACTAAGAAAGAAAAAGGCAAACCTGAGTATCAAGAGAGCCAATGAATGGCCCGTCCTCAGTCAATTGGCCTCGGGTCACATTGAGTGCAATGACTCCCGCAGACTCTGACACAGCCATGACTGCGAGGGAGAACCGCAAAGGGCTGTCATTTCGATGGATTCTCAGCTGGACACTGCTGCCGTTGGGGCTGAGAAGGGCTCCACCGGCCACACCAGTGAGCCTTACTGAAAACACCTCATCATTCTCCGGGATCTGGTTCACAGAGAAGCACAGTTTCAATTCAAACTATTATTAACAAAAACAAGCAAGAAAATAAGAAGATTCACGACATGGTATATTAATCTGTCAAGTTCAGTTTTATGAAACCTGTGAAGGTGATGTTCATTCCACACATGATGAAGTCAATGCATCAGTGAAGCTTAAGCAATGTTGAGGTCAGGCCAGCAAAATATTAAATTTAACCTCTAATGTTAACTAGTTTTGAAGTTTAGGCACATTATTTGAAAAAACAAACAAACATATTTTAACTTGGTACAGCCAAATGATAATCCAGAAAATGTTTTAAGACATTGATGTACAGATATAAACAAACCTAGGTGGTATAAACAGGACATTAGGCATTCTGTTTATTACCTGATCATCTTTAATGAGGATATTGAAGTTCACTGCTGCCTGTCCTACAGGGATAGTGATGTTCCCTCTGTCTGGACTGAGATCATCAATAGCAGGGTTGGGACCATCAGAAATCTGGAGGATTGGGAACAGAAGGAGTCACAGTGATGCTTAAACTTTGGCATATTTTTATGCTGAATGTGGACTCTTATTTAGTGTTGCAATTGTGATGAAATAATGTACACTTCTTTCTCTTCACCTCAAAGTTCACAGTCACGGTCCCATAGGTTCCCTTTTCTCTGATTAGGGTGAAAGGCACATAATGGTTCCTTCCTCTTGGTTCATCAACAACTATCTCCTCCGTCTGACAGGAAGACAGACAAAAGTACTCCAATCAGTTTTATTTAAACAATTTCCACATTTTTTCTTGATATGCAGTAAACAAAGGGAACTTAAATTGGAAATAATGGCTTTCTTACTGAGTTGAAGGCAACGATTCCAAAGGCATTATCATTGGACAGGATAGTAATTGTTGCCCTGTTTGGTGCACCCAGTGCCACACCGTTAGAGGAACTCTGGGAAGAAAACAATATTTAAATGTTTTAACAAGAAAAGGACAAATATACAGTATTTACATTTATGTCCCTTAACCCTGCTCCTCCTAGAGGTAATACTGACATTCCTGCTCATGTGAAAGGCAAGTCTGTTTTATCTACTGTCTTCACTTCATTCCAGTGAACCCACTGAGTCGCCCTGGTGAGAAGGCACAAAGACAGGAAGTGCTGGTTTCTGGCCCGCTGCCCTGTCAGGTTATCTCCCAGCTGGATGCCTCTTCAGAATTTGTGCTTTGCTCTGCCATTTGGCACTAAACCCCAACAAACTTAGAAGCTGGGCATACCTAAAACCGCACAGTGGTTTAATAAGGCCTATACTGTGACTTTAGGAATTTTTTTTTACCTTATGTTTTTTAATGTTGACCAGGTTTTAATTAGTGAGCCTAAAAGTGGTTTTATAAACATTTTTTAGACCAACTGCTTTGATGTATACCATGGCTGAGCTCTGGCTTGCATAAGTTTCCACAAAAACGTCTCAGATTCTCTTGAAACATACAAACATCTGCATATATGATAATTAGTAAACATACAGTCATATATGTCAGTCTTGCATGATAAACAGAAACATAACTGCCATTTTTTTTTTCAAAATAAAAAAAGAAACCTTAACCAAACTATAGGAATTTGTATATGAATGTTAAGGCATGAGCATGTAAAAAAGAAAATTACTGTCAAGAAAGTATTTGAACTTCTTAATCATCATCTTAAACTGATCTTTAACTACTGATTTGTTTACGCTGTAACAGAGATTTTCTTCTGATGCTTAAGCCTTATCGTAGGTCAACTTAAAAGACACTAAATCCATGTCCTTACAAATTCAAGTCACTCACTGAGCCAAAGAGACATTCATATGCACACTCCTCTGCCCAGCCCTAACAGAAAGGCACAAATTACCTTCTTAAAGGTCAGCTTCATGCTACAATCTGTTACTGAGCGCTTCTATAATTTAATGCACCTGTTAAGATTTCCTGCAATTCGCTAATTTCCTATCTCACTTGTGCTTGATCTATGACATCTTTTCCTAGCACACATTTATCCTCTTGACAGTGCTTTGGTAAACTGATAGGTTAGCATTCAGCTTAAGCTTTGTCTCTGCTGTAGTGTCAACAGAGGCTGAGGGCCTCCTCTGAGCTTTCACTTCAGTAGCAGGCTCAATACGAGCTTTTGCTACTAGATTTTAACCAGATGTTTCTGTGTCATCAAATTTAAAACAACTGTGAGCATGTCTTTTGCTTGCTGCCTGCTCGGCAAAACCATTGTAGTAAATACATGTCGCTGACAATGAGTGATAAGTGATTTACAAAAACCTTTATCTTAGGTCCTTTACTGAAGGGGGAGACAACAAGACAACCCCCCACCCCACCCCCACCCCCACTCCCCAGTCTCATCAATCAAACTTGACAGCTAAACTAAAGGCTGCATGAAACCAAGGAGATTGTCTCTAAGTGTGAGGCATCCTGTGCTGTGATGGTTATTCCTTGGATGAGAGTTTACAGCATAAACTAACTGAAAATACGTTCAGCTTTAAATTGTCTGAGTCTATCCAACTTAACTATGTGTTCCAGAGTAATAATTTAATTACATGCTTATAAAAACCAATAGATTGTCCCACTTATTTTATATTAGACAAGCAAAGACTTGTCTATTATAAAACCCCATATCACTCACTGCCTTTGAAGTCACATTTTCAGACTGAAATCATCTTATGTTTAAAAGGGACTGAGATGTAGGCATTTTGGTTAAACCTTAAAAATAGTGGTTTGTCAATCTCATGAGATATCATGAGATGTCAGGCTCAGAGTGTGTTGTCAATTACTTTCTACTTCATTTCTGCACTTGATTATGAATCTTTTCATTTATTGCTAACTTCCTGATTTGCAACAGAAAGTCTGTCACAAAAGTTAACAAACAACACAAACACAGATTTATGTTGGTAATAATATGGGTTATTCACTTTAACCTATGGCTGTCAAGGTTACTTCATTTTCATAAGACTGTTTTTGCTTTGTTGTTGTTGTTGAGGGACAACACAGATACATACAAGATCTGGTCCCAGCGAGGACAGTCTGGCAAAAATATCCTGCAGAGCTAACACATCAAAGACCCTGCAGCTCAGAACCACCCAGGGTTTATGGCTTGATGCCTTCTGCCCACAGTTTAGCAGCTGTGGTTATGCTCTAACACAGTCAGCAGCAGAATTAGGACAGCAGGGTGCGACTTTGTGGAATGAAGCTCCACGCCAGAGAATGGGTAGAGAAGGAAGTGAAGGGGGAAACGTATTCAACAAATAAAAATACATGATTTTCAACTAATTAAACATAAGGCATATGTATTTACCTGCAGTATAAGGTTGAAGGTAAATTTTTCATCTTCTTCAGGGATATCATCATCTTTCACAGCAATGAAAATGGTTTTGCTGGACTCGGTAGACAGCAGGAATGCTGCAGCATTAATGGCTTCAAAATCCCCTGTGTCGACTCCCTCTAGCTGAGCAAAACAAATTATTTTTATTTAAATGCCCACTTTCTGGTAAAAAAATAAAAGCCATAAATAACAGGCCACACATGAGAAAAATCTAAACAATAAGAAAAACTGGACCAGAAATGGAGCAGATTCAATAAATCTGCCTTCGCTAGAGAAGTTTTACCAACTCTACAAAGTCCGTGCTTTCTGACAAATGTGACCTACCAGAACCAAAGCTGTCACATTTACTGGGTCTCCCACTCGTTCCACGACAAGTCGCACCACGGCTGTGCTGCTCTCGTTGACAACAAAGTCCGTTTGCCCCAGGAAGCGCAGCGTGGCCGACTCAGATGTAGTGCCAGGGATGGACAGAGCCAGAATCAACCCAGCTAGCAGGAGGACAGGGGGCATTCCTACAAAACAGGGAAACATGTGGAAAAAATATTTGAATGCAGTAAGACTATACATAATAAATACATATGGCGCTTATATTGATATATCATTCTTTTGAAAAACTAAAAACTGGTATGTAAATATGTTTTCAACTCTCCTTAATTATAATCAAATAAAAGTCCATTTAAATTCCAGGCTGTAATGCAAGAAAATAGAAAGAGTACTCAGGGGGTAAATACTTTTGCGTCCTAGTATTACATCATAATTTTAGTTTATACACAGTTGGTTTGTTAGTTCTAATTTAAGAGCAGCATCCAATATTTGTTGCAGTAAAAATGCAGCAGTCAAAAACCAAAAATAGAACATTCAAACTAATGAAATATACAGACAGCAACAAGTGGCCAGATGTTGAGGACATCTGTTGGGTTTTATAATGTACATTCAAGCTGGTTTGCAGCCTTGCTGGTCTGCATGGTTTGAATGATTCATATTATTAATGTTTTTATGGCAATTAAAGCAAATATTCTTCTTTGACACATTATGGCACACATTGCTACATCTCTTTGCCTTCAACCCCTCGCTTGTCATGTTTGCTCGTCACTTCCATGCTCTCCCTCTCCTCTCTCTCCTGTCATCTCCTGCTCAGCTCTCTCAACCAGAATAATCCTAAAAAGCCCGTTGGAGCCACTAAGACAGTTGTCATGGTTAACACAACAAAACAACACAGCATGACAAGCGAGGAGGAGCCAACTTAAATGCTAAATTGAAGCTCCTCTGTCCTGTCTTTCCGATCCACGATGCGTTTTACCCGTCCCATTTATAATGTACACCGCACAACTTTACCAACAGCAGGAACACTGGGGATCTTTCAAGGAGTATTTGTTCTTAATTACAAGGTTGAAAATCAGCATCAGCAGCTCCGGTGGATGAAGTCATGCTGTTTGGGGTTTTTACTTTTAAAAGAAATGCTTTTAGGAAAGTTGGACATTACAAATATCTGACTTTTCAAATCTTCCATTACAGTCATATCAATCCTGAGGTTTTCTCAGTTTTGGCAGGTTTTTAATTAGCAGCCATTCATCAAAATGATTTGTCAGCTTTAACAGCAGGAGGACAGCGACGGCTTTAGAAGTTGCTGGTTGAAAAATGCAATCAGAATCTGCTAATGGATATGTTAAAATGTTAAAGGAAGAGAGCATGTGTTACGAGTGTGAGTGCATGTGGTGTGGACCTTAAGTCAAGGGTGTGTGCGAGTGTGCACATGTGTCACACACATGCCAGCAGTGGAGAGTGCTGGAAAATCCATCAAAAAAGGATTTGGATAGCAGCAATAGGCAGTGGTGGAGAGCAGAGGTGAGTGTGGTGCTGGACAAAAGGGGCCAGAGCTTTATAAATCCACTTTTTTGCCATGTTCTCTCTCCCATGGTTGGGAAATTTCTATTAGATATTTATTTTTATCATGGCAACCTAGGACCTCCGTAACTCATCACAGGGTGTAATGGGAACATATCTGCACAATTTTTTATCAAAATAGTGTCACCATAATGCATTAAATCTTCTGTTTTCAGCTTTCAAAACAAAGCTCTGATTCGCCACAGGCAGTTTTCTGGAAATCGTTTTGCCTCAAAACCTCAGTTCAGTCTGAAAAAATATTGCCTTCCACTATTTAGTCCTTTTTGATGGATGGTAGGAAGCATCCAGCACGCTAACCTCCAACAAAACTATACGCCAAAATAGAGAGGGGGTCCCATTTGCATCTAATGACCGAGATACTCAACTTCCTTCAAAGCACTTGATACAAAGCAGATGCCTTGTGGATGGCACTCAGGTCTGATTCATAAACGATGGGGCAGTTTTTTTTGTGTTTGCATCATGCATTTTGCCAACCCTGACCCCAGGGATCACAGGGGCCCCAAGGACCTGTCTGTCATAGCTAAAAGCGGCGTGGAGTGTCTGGCGCAGACCTCTGACATTGATAAAGCTTGGAGTCAGAGTTCATGTTAAGAGGTGCACACACACATACCCCTCTACATTTTGTATATGGATGGATTTGAGGGCTGCCAAAGTCTGCATTTGCATTCAAAATGCACATTCTCAAAGCTTGAACCAGGCAGTTGAGTGACAGCCGAGGACACTGCCGGAAAAACATTACTGAATTCAATCAGACACACACACACACACACACACACACACACACACACACACACCTACACACTCAATATTGGTATCATTGTGACTGAGTAGTATGGTGCATTTTCACCCAAATTGTGCAACATTTTTTTTTCTAAAAGTGCAAAAAAAACTGTATTAACTTTCCTGGTACTGTCCTTGTATTCTTGCATGACACCTTGTTAGACTAACAAACTATATTATTTCTGTACCTTGACTTATTATAGAGCATATTCTTGGGTCAAAAGCCTGAAAATCATGGTAGAATGGAGGTACCTTGGATCTGGCATGATAACAACCCAAAGAAAGCACAAACATTTTTCAAATCACATTTTTGGCTCATTCTTTGACTCCAACTTCAGTCAACTGACGTTTCTTTTCTAGATGTAAATCGGCTGCTTTTGTGTAGACCTTATCTTATCAGCCACTAAAAGCAGTTAAAGCAAAACTAAAAAACACAGTTTAGCCACTAAAGCATTCACTCTTACATTGATTCATTTTATTCTACACATCAGTGATACATTAGGGCTGTTTTGGGATTCGATATCTTGCCAAAGAAGACTTCGAGCAGCCAATAATCCAACCACCAACCTTTTGATTAGTACCTTTAGAGCCAAAGATTCATTTCTTTGTTTTTTGGAACACAAAGTAGAACCAGCAAATACATTTTTACCTACTATATATAAAATTAGCTTAACATGTAAGAAACATAATTGTCTTCATCCTCAAAAGGAGAACAATAAACTGCCAAATGCACTTTAACATAATTAGGCACAAATATAAAAAAACAAAAAACAAAAAAACAGCGAGGTACAAAACAATGTAACTGATTTTCCTATAAGGTTCTTGTTTGAATAATATTGTGACGGAGGAGCCGTCACGAGCCGGGACTTAATTATGAGTCCGTGTCAACATGCGAGCACGCCCACACACATACACATAAATATACACAATCGCTAACTTCCTTCTGTTCCAGCTTGGACTGATGCGGTTCATCGTGGGTGCACACGCGATGTTCCTGTTTCAGTTAGCATCCATCCTAATTTGTTTTCATTTTCAAACATTTTCCCAGTCTTGTTTCAAGCAGGATTACTTCCGGGTGTGGCGCGCCAGGAATCATTTGATGATGTCATCGGAATATACCGAGTGTTCTCTATTAAATTGATTATTGTATTTTTGATTACAAGTTTATTTATTTATTCTTTTATTATTGTTATTATCATTATTTTGTTTCCGTTAAAAGTTTATTTAAGTTAGAAGTAACTGTTTAATTATTTTCGTTTGCTTGTTTGGTCTTTTCTGTGGGCGGAGCCTGTGGCTTTTAAAGCAGGGCTCTGCACTACAGGGAGGAAGTCTGTGGCTAGACTCCTGCCAGATCACAGTGAAGGTGATGGACTCTTTATTGAAGGTACTGCTGTCTGATTTTAACCTGCCTGGACGTCCTTGTATATTCTGCACTTGCTTTCTTTGCTCACCTCAAGAAGATCTAAATAAATTTCACTGAAGTGATCTCTGGCCTTGGGCAGTCAATTTTTTTTTTTGTTTGTCCAAGCATAAGAGAACCCCGTCACAAATGGTGTCAGAAGTGGGATTATGGCGAGCCGGAGAAGAGGATCCCGTCTGGTGAGGCAAAGATCTGGTCTTCGATCACAATCAAAGATGGAAGAACAGGTGGCTGATAAAGCATGGGAAAGCATGCCAACGACTGATGGATCAGATGAGGAAGGTGAACCAAAATCTGGCCCCAGTGGATCAAGTACGCCTGACAGTGAGTTTCTCATTTTGATGAAGGATTTTATGGCAGGTCAGCAAAAACGAGAGGAAGGGCTCCTGAATGAACTGCGGAATCTTAGGATGTCCCTTCAGCAACCACAGCAAGTGCCACGTCCTCACCTTCAGTCAGGAGTTGGTGCAGAACAAAGTGATGATGATGGTGGTGATTGTGATGACAACAGTGATCAAAGCCATCAACCTCAGGCAGTAAGTTATGCCACTGATCCAAAGATTCCCCCTTATCAATTAGGAGAAGACCTTGAAAACTATCTGCTGCGGTTTGAGCGCATTGCCAAGACCTGGAGGTGGCCAGAGAGTGAGTGGGCGTGCCGTCTCATTCCACTCCTTTCTGGGAAAGCGCTGGAGGCCTATGCTGCCATGGATGAGGACTGTGCTCACTGCTACAAGGACTTGAAAACTGCATTGTTAGCAAAGTTTGACATCTCACCAGAGACTTACAGACAGAAGTTTAGAGCGATAAGTATCCCGGCTGGTGAAACTCCTACTGAAACCTACCACCGCCTTAGAGGTCTCTATCGACGATGGATCCGTCCGGACCAGCGTTCCAAGGAGGACATCGGGGAGCTCATCATCCAGGAACAACTGCTGAGTGTTCTACCCTCTGATGTAAGGACCTGGGTGAAGGAACATGAACCTGAGGATGGCCTGACTACGGCAAAGTTGGCTCTACAGTACATGAACGCACGGCGAGGAGGAGCAGCACGTTTCTCCAACCCTGTACCACGACCTGCTCAACCGGCTGGACATCAACGGTATGCCAGAGAACCAAGCCAGGAGGTTAAAGGTACCACCAGTTTTGTGAATCACCCATCTCATGGTAAGCCACTGATTTGCTATTATTGCCAACAGCTGGGCCATAAGGCTTCAGTGTGTCCAATAAAGAAAACTAAGTTTACTGGTTCCTGCTATGCTCCTAGAATTGAAAATCAGGCTGGAATCAAAAACTTTCAAATTAGAACTCATAAAACTGTGACTGTGAATGGACAGCAGGTGATTGCATTAATGGACAGTGGTAGTTCCACATCACTTATAAAAGAGACTCTTGTATCTGTTGGATGTGTGAACTATGAAAAGAAAACTGAAATTTTGTGTGTGCATGGAGACTGTCATGTTTATCCAAAAGCAGAAGTGACTGTCATTATTGATGATCAACCATATTTGCTAACTGTTGGTGTTGTGAAAAACCTACCTTTTGATGTCATTTTGGGTACAGATTTGCCTGTCATGTTTCATCTTTTGGGAGAAGTGCAAACTGAGGGGGACAAAGCTATCAATGTTTCTTGTCCTGTGATTACTCGTTCTCAGGCTAAAGAACAAGTTGAGTCCTTACCTGATTTTGATGAGAGTTTGTTTGAAGTTTCAGAGAAGTTTAGAAAATCCAGGAAGCAGAAAAAATTTGAGAAAAAGTTAATGCTGAGTGGAAATGTGTCTACAGATTTAACAGTAGATGACATGTGGAAAGTACCTGAAAATATTGCTACTTTACAGAAGCAGGATGTGTCTTTGCAAACTTTGTTTGACCGAGTGAGTGAAAAAGATGATGCTAAGTGGAGTGGAAGAGAAATGTTTGAGTTAAAAGATGGTGTATTGTATGCGTGTAATGAAAAACAACGGTTGGTAGTTCCAGCTAGCTGTAGGGCACTTGTCATGCATTTAGCACACACCATTCCATGGGCAGGGCACTTGGGGCGTCACAAAACATTTATGCGTGTCAGCTCACGTTTTTACTGGCCGTCAATGTACAATGACATTAATGCCTTATGTGCTTCTTGTCCCACATGTCAGAAGACTCGTCCCGTTCGGAAGTCAGATCGGGCGCTCCTCCAGCCACTACCCGTCATCTCTACTCCTTTTCGTAAGGTTGCAATGGACATTGTTGGACCCCTAGTGAAGAGTGGGCGTGGTCATCAGTACATCCTGGTAGTATGTGACTATGCCACCAGATTTCCAGAGGCTTTTCCACTGCATACCATTACTGCTCCTGCAATAGTTCGAGCTCTGGTCCAGTTGTTTTCAAGAGTTGGAATCCCAGATCAGATTTTGACAGACCAGGGGACTAATTTCACCTCTAATCTCCTGAAACTCTTTCATAAACAGCTTGGGATCTCAGCCATCAGGACGACGCCTTACCATCCGCAGACTGATGGACTGGTCGAAAGGTTCAACCAGACGCTGAAGAGGATGCTGCAGAAGTTTGTGAATGATACTGGCAGAGATTGGGACCGCTGGTTACCCTTCCTTCTGTTCGCCTATCGTGAGGTGCCACAAGCATCAACTGGGTTCTCCCCGTTTGAACTCCTGTATGGGTGGGAGGTTCAGGGACCACTAGACCTGCTGAGGAAAAGCTGGGATGCATCAGAGACCTCATCCAGAGTCAAAGGTGTGGTCCAGTATGTTTTGCAGATGAGAAATCGGCTTGCTGAGTACCAGGAAGGAGCTGAAAAGAACCTACTGCAGGCCCAGCAGAAACAAAAGAGGTGGTATGACCAGCGGGCACGGCAAAGGGTCTTAAGTCCTGGACAGAAGGTGTTACTTCTCCTGCCTTCAGCCACCAGCAAGCTTCTGGCAAAGTGGCAAGGGCCCTATACCATCAGCCGACAGCTAGGACCCACCACCTATGAAGTCTACCATCCTGAAAAAAAGAAAGCTACACAGGCATACCATGTTAACTTGTTGAAGGAGTGGAAAGAACCATCATGTCCAGCTCCAGAAAAATCATGCCTGGTGAGGCCAGTGGAGGAGGAAGAAGAGGTTCCTGGCGGTGAAGTGATGACTGAACAGTCAACCCCTAATCTCAGTCACTTGACTTCACACCAAGCGTTACAACTTCAGCAGATCTTCCAGAGACTGTCTCCTCTCTTTTCTCCTAATCCAGGCCGGACAACTCTGATTGAGCATGCAATTCGACTGAAAGAGAGGCAGCCAATTCGTCAGCGGCCATACAGAGTTCCACAACAATTAGTGGGGCAGCTGCAAGATGAAGTCGAGACCATGCTAACATCAGGTATTATTGAACCTTCAAACTCTGAGTGGTGCAGCCCAGTAGTCATTGTGTGTAAGAAAGATGGCTCACTGCGGATTTGCATTGATTTCAGAAAGCTTAATGCAGTTTCAGAGTTTGATGCCTATCCCATGCCCAGGGTGGATGAACTGTTGGAAAGGATTGGAAAAGCCAAGTTCATTACCACCCTTGACCTGTGTAAAGGGTACTGGCAGGTTCCGTTGGAGCCTTCAAGCAGACAGTACACAGCATTTCGTACTCCTTCTGGTCTTTTCCAGTTTACTGTGATGCCATTCGGCCTGCATGGAGCTCCAGCCACCTTCCAGCGGCTAATGGACAAAGTACTGCAAGGAAGTGAAGACTACAGCGCTGCTTATCTAGATGATGTAATCATTTACAGCAATAGCTGGGAGGAGCATGTCTCGCATCTAGTAAGAGTGTTGGAAAAGATTAGAGGAGCAGGACTGACCCTTAACATTTCAAAGTGTGTTTGGGCAAAACAGGAAACCAGATATCTGGGCTACCAGCTGGGGAGAGGAGAGGTGCGACCACAAATGGATAAAGTGGAAGCAATCCAAAAATGCCCTCGTCCCCGAACCAAGAAGGAAGTGCGGTCATTCCTGGGTCTAGCTGGTTGGTATCGAAGGTTTGTGCCTCATTTTGCCACACTTGCTTCTCCACTCACAAGTTTGACAGCTAAAGACCAGAAGAATCCTGTTGTGTGGACCAAGGAGTGTGAAGCATCCTTTAACACATTGAAAGCTCATCTATGTTCATCTCCTGTTCTCCGAAGTCCTGACTTCAGTAGGAGATTCCTGGTCCAGGTAGACGCATCCACAGTTGGCCTAGGAGCGGTTCTGGCTCAAGGAGATCCAGGGGAGGAGCAACCCATACTCTACCTGAGCCGCAAGCTGCTACCTCGGGAGGTGAGGTATTCTGTGGTGGAAAAAGAAGGCCTGGCCATCAAATGGGCCCTGGAAAGTCTCAAGTACTATCTGCTGGGCAGAGAATTTGACTTGGAGACGGATCATCGTGCCCTGACCTGGATAAACACCATGAAGGACAGTAATCATCGTCTAACTAGGTGGTATTTGTCCTTGCAACCTTACAAGTTTACAATCTGTCATAGGAGTGGCAGATTTAATAAAGTGGCAGACTTTCTTTCTAGGTTGCCAAATTTCGCCAACCTTGGAGAGGAGACGGGTGGTGTGACGGAGGAGCCGTCACGAGCCGGGACTTAATTATGAGTCCGTGTCAACATGCGAGCACGCCCACACACATACACATAAATATACACAATCGCTAACTTCCTTCTGTTCCAGCTTGGACTGATGCGGTTCATCGTGGGTGCACACGCGATGTTCCTGTTTCAGTTAGCATCCATCCTAATTTGTTTTCATTTTCAAACATTTTCCCAGTCTTGTTTCAAGCAGGATTACTTCCGGGTGTGGCGCGCCAGGAATCATTTGATGATGTCATCGGAATATACCGAGTGTTCTCTATTAAATTGATTATTGTATTTTTGATTACAAGTTTATTTATTTATTCTTTTATTATTGTTATTATCATTATTTTGTTTCCGTTAAAAGTTTATTTAAGTTAGAAGTAACTGTTTAATTATTTTCGTTTGCTTGTTTGGTCTTTTCTGTGGGCGGAGCCTGTGGCTTTTAAAGCAGGGCTCTGCACTACAGGGAGGAAGTCTGTGGCTAGACTCCTGCCAGATCACAGTGAAGGTGATGGACTCTTTATTGAAGGTACTGCTGTCTGATTTTAACCTGCCTGGACGTCCTTGTATATTCTGCACTTGCTTTCTTTGCTCACCTCAAGAAGATCTAAATAAATTTCACTGAAGTGATCTCTGGCCTTGGGCAGTCAATTTTTTTTTTTGTTTGTCCAAGCATAAGAGAACCCCGTCACAAATGGTGTCAGAAGTGGGATTATGGCGAGCCGGAGAAGAGGATCCCGTCTGGTGAGGCAAAGATCTGGTCTTCGATCACAATCAAAGATGGAAGAACAGGTGGCTGATAAAGCATGGGAAAGCATGCCAACGACTGATGGATCAGATGAGGAAGGTGAACCAAAATCTGGCCCCAGTGGATCAAGTACGCCTGACAGTGAGTTTCTCATTTTGATGAAGGATTTTATGGCAGGTCAGCAAAAACGAGAGGAAGGGCTCCTGAATGAACTGCGGAATCTTAGGATGTCCCTTCAGCAACCACAGCAAGTGCCACGTCCTCACCTTCAGTCAGGAGTTGGTGCAGAACAAAGTGATGATGATGGTGGTGATTGTGATGACAACAGTGATCAAAGCCATCAACCTCAGGCAGTAAGTTATGCCACTGATCCAAAGATTCCCCCTTATCAATTAGGAGAAGACCTTGAAAACTATCTGCTGCGGTTTGAGCGCATTGCCAAGACCTGGAGGTGGCCAGAGAGTGAGTGGGCGTGCCGTCTCATTCCACTCCTTTCTGGGAAAGCGCTGGAGGCCTATGCTGCCATGGATGAGGACTGTGCTCACTGCTACAAGGACTTGAAAACTGCATTGTTAGCAAAGTTTGACATCTCACCAGAGACTTACAGACAGAAGTTTAGAGCGATAAGTATCCCGGCTGGTGAAACTCCTACTGAAACCTACCACCGCCTTAGAGGTCTCTATCGACGATGGATCCGTCCGGACCAGCGTTCCAAGGAGGACATCGGGGAGCTCATCATCCAGGAACAACTGCTGAGTGTTCTACCCTCTGATGTAAGGACCTGGGTGAAGGAACATGAACCTGAGGATGGCCTGACTACGGCAAAGTTGGCTCTACAGTACATGAACGCACGGCGAGGAGGAGCAGCACGTTTCTCCAACCCTGTACCACGACCTGCTCAACCGGCTGGACATCAACGGTATGCCAGAGAACCAAGCCAGGAGGTTAAAGGTACCACCAGTTTTGTGAATCACCCATCTCATGGTAAGCCACTGATTTGCTATTATTGCCAACAGCTGGGCCATAAGGCTTCAGTGTGTCCAATAAAGAAAACTAAGTTTACTGGTTCCTGCTATGCTCCTAGAATTGAAAATCAGGCTGGAATCAAAAACTTTCAAATTAGAACTCATAAAACTGTGACTGTGAATGGACAGCAGGTGATTGCATTAATGGACAGTGGTAGTTCCACATCACTTATAAAAGAGACTCTTGTATCTGTTGGATGTGTGAACTATGAAAAGAAAACTGAAATTTTGTGTGTGCATGGAGACTGTCATGTTTATCCAAAAGCAGAAGTGACTGTCATTATTGATGATCAACCATATTTGCTAACTGTTGGTGTTGTGAAAAACCTACCTTTTGATGTCATTTTGGGTACAGATTTGCCTGTCATGTTTCATCTTTTGGGAGAAGTGCAAACTGAGGGGGACAAAGCTATCAATGTTTCTTGTCCTGTGATTACTCGTTCTCAGGCTAAAGAACAAGTTGAGTCCTTACCTGATTTTGATGAGAGTTTGTTTGAAGTTTCAGAGAAGTTTAGAAAATCCAGGAAGCAGAAAAAATTTGAGAAAAAGTTAATGCTGAGTGGAAATGTGTCTACAGATTTAACAGTAGATGACATGTGGAAAGTACCTGAAAATATTGCTACTTTACAGAAGCAGGATGTGTCTTTGCAAACTTTGTTTGACCGAGTGAGTGAAAAAGATGATGCTAAGTGGAGTGGAAGAGAAATGTTTGAGTTAAAAGATGGTGTATTGTATGCGTGTAATGAAAAACAACGGTTGGTAGTTCCAGCTAGCTGTAGGGCACTTGTCATGCATTTAGCACACACCATTCCATGGGCAGGGCACTTGGGGCGTCACAAAACATTTATGCGTGTCAGCTCACGTTTTTACTGGCCGTCAATGTACAATGACATTAATGCCTTATGTGCTTCTTGTCCCACATGTCAGAAGACTCGTCCCGTTCGGAAGTCAGATCGGGCGCTCCTCCAGCCACTACCCGTCATCTCTACTCCTTTTCGTAAGGTTGCAATGGACATTGTTGGACCCCTAGTGAAGAGTGGGCGTGGTCATCAGTACATCCTGGTAGTATGTGACTATGCCACCAGATTTCCAGAGGCTTTTCCACTGCATACCATTACTGCTCCTGCAATAGTTCGAGCTCTGGTCCAGTTGTTTTCAAGAGTTGGAATCCCAGATCAGATTTTGACAGACCAGGGGACTAATTTCACCTCTAATCTCCTGAAACTCTTTCATAAACAGCTTGGGATCTCAGCCATCAGGACGACGCCTTACCATCCGCAGACTGATGGACTGGTCGAAAGGTTCAACCAGACGCTGAAGAGGATGCTGCAGAAGTTTGTGAATGATACTGGCAGAGATTGGGACCGCTGGTTACCCTTCCTTCTGTTCGCCTATCGTGAGGTGCCACAAGCATCAACTGGGTTCTCCCCGTTTGAACTCCTGTATGGGTGGGAGGTTCAGGGACCACTAGACCTGCTGAGGAAAAGCTGGGATGCATCAGAGACCTCATCCAGAGTCAAAGGTGTGGTCCAGTATGTTTTGCAGATGAGAAATCGGCTTGCTGAGTACCAGGAAGGAGCTGAAAAGAACCTACTGCAGGCCCAGCAGAAACAAAAGAGGTGGTATGACCAGCGGGCACGGCAAAGGGTCTTAAGTCCTGGACAGAAGGTGTTACTTCTCCTGCCTTCAGCCACCAGCAAGCTTCTGGCAAAGTGGCAAGGGCCCTATACCATCAGCCGACAGCTAGGACCCACCACCTATGAAGTCTACCATCCTGAAAAAAAGAAAGCTACACAGGCATACCATGTTAACTTGTTGAAGGAGTGGAAAGAACCATCATGTCCAGCTCCAGAAAAATCATGCCTGGTGAGGCCAGTGGAGGAGGAAGAAGAGGTTCCTGGCGGTGAAGTGATGACTGAACAGTCAACCCCTAATCTCAGTCACTTGACTTCACACCAAGCGTTACAACTTCAGCAGATCTTCCAGAGACTGTCTCCTCTCTTTTCTCCTAATCCAGGCCGGACAACTCTGATTGAGCATGCAATTCGACTGAAAGAGAGGCAGCCAATTCGTCAGCGGCCATACAGAGTTCCACAACAATTAGTGGGGCAGCTGCAAGATGAAGTCGAGACCATGCTAACATCAGGTATTATTGAACCTTCAAACTCTGAGTGGTGCAGCCCAGTAGTCATTGTGTGTAAGAAAGATGGCTCACTGCGGATTTGCATTGATTTCAGAAAGCTTAATGCAGTTTCAGAGTTTGATGCCTATCCCATGCCCAGGGTGGATGAACTGTTGGAAAGGATTGGAAAAGCCAAGTTCATTACCACCCTTGACCTGTGTAAAGGGTACTGGCAGGTTCCGTTGGAGCCTTCAAGCAGACAGTACACAGCATTTCGTACTCCTTCTGGTCTTTTCCAGTTTACTGTGATGCCATTCGGCCTGCATGGAGCTCCAGCCACCTTCCAGCGGCTAATGGACAAAGTACTGCAAGGAAGTGAAGACTACAGCGCTGCTTATCTAGATGATGTAATCATTTACAGCAATAGCTGGGAGGAGCATGTCTCGCATCTAGTAAGAGTGTTGGAAAAGATTAGAGGAGCAGGACTGACCCTTAACATTTCAAAGTGTGTTTGGGCAAAACAGGAAACCAGATATCTGGGCTACCAGCTGGGGAGAGGAGAGGTGCGACCACAAATGGATAAAGTGGAAGCAATCCAAAAATGCCCTCGTCCCCGAACCAAGAAGGAAGTGCGGTCATTCCTGGGTCTAGCTGGTTGGTATCGAAGGTTTGTGCCTCATTTTGCCACACTTGCTTCTCCACTCACAAGTTTGACAGCTAAAGACCAGAAGAATCCTGTTGTGTGGACCAAGGAGTGTGAAGCATCCTTTAACACATTGAAAGCTCATCTATGTTCATCTCCTGTTCTCCGAAGTCCTGACTTCAGTAGGAGATTCCTGGTCCAGGTAGACGCATCCACAGTTGGCCTAGGAGCGGTTCTGGCTCAAGGAGATCCAGGGGAGGAGCAACCCATACTCTACCTGAGCCGCAAGCTGCTACCTCGGGAGGTGAGGTATTCTGTGGTGGAAAAAGAAGGCCTGGCCATCAAATGGGCCCTGGAAAGTCTCAAGTACTATCTGCTGGGCAGAGAATTTGACTTGGAGACGGATCATCGTGCCCTGACCTGGATAAACACCATGAAGGACAGTAATCATCGTCTAACTAGGTGGTATTTGTCCTTGCAACCTTACAAGTTTACAATCTGTCATAGGAGTGGCAGATTTAATAAAGTGGCAGACTTTCTTTCTAGGTTGCCAAATTTCGCCAACCTTGGAGAGGAGACGGGTGGTGTGACGGAGGAGCCGTCACGAGCCGGGACTTAATTATGAGTCCGTGTCAACATGCGAGCACGCCCACACACATACACATAAATATACACAATCGCTAACTTCCTTCTGTTCCAGCTTGGACTGATGCGGTTCATCGTGGGTGCACACGCGATGTTCCTGTTTCAGTTAGCATCCATCCTAATTTGTTTTCATTTTCAAACATTTTCCCAGTCTTGTTTCAAGCAGGATTACTTCCGGGTGTGGCGCGCCAGGAATCATTTGATGATGTCATCGGAATATACCGAGTGTTCTCTATTAAATTGATTATTGTATTTTTGATTACAAGTTTATTTATTTATTCTTTTATTATTGTTATTATCATTATTTTGTTTCCGTTAAAAGTTTATTTAAGTTAGAAGTAACTGTTTAATTATTTTCGTTTGCTTGTTTGGTCTTTTCTGTGGGCGGAGCCTGTGGCTTTTAAAGCAGGGCTCTGCACTACAGGGAGGAAGTCTGTGGCTAGACTCCTGCCAGATCACAGTGAAGGTGATGGACTCTTTATTGAAGGTACTGCTGTCTGATTTTAACCTGCCTGGACGTCCTTGTATATTCTGCACTTGCTTTCTTTGCTCACCTCAAGAAGATCTAAATAAATTTCACTGAAGTGATCTCTGGCCTTGGGCAGTCAATTTTTTTTTGTTTGTCCAAGCATAAGAGAACCCCGTCACAAATATCATTAGTTCATTTAAGGCCTGAGCTTTGACATGTTTTTAATAAAACTGTTTTTTAGGATCAGCTGAGTATTTTCTTCTTTACAATGTTCAGCATTTTAGAATTAGCTCTCTTGCATAATTAAAGCCATCACAACAGAAACCAACTCAAATACTTGCAAATGTTTTCTCTTAAAAACGTGAACAGTACACTGATCGGCCATGGCATCATGACTATCTGACTAACCTCGGGTCCTAAAGGGTCCTTCTTTTACCACTGAAACTTCAACTCACATTTGAACAGCACTTCTGAGTCTTTATATTTTTAAATAAGGTGTGCAATGTTTAATGTTTTCTCTAACATTCAACACTCACTCATATAATAATAATAATAATGTATCAGTGACAACATCTAATCTCACTCCTACCCAATAGCTTATCCCGACATGTTCTGTCTTTACACTGGGTGGTAGGGCTGTTCCATTTCTTTTTGTAACGTAGAGGGAGGATGAAGGGGAAGGACTGTCTAGCTCTTTATATTGAGATTTTTTTAAAGTCAAATTTCAAACAAAGTAGTATGAAAAAAGTATCACAAATGTATGTATTTTCTGGCACAATAACCAATGTAACATCAAGTTTGATGTAGTTTGATGTATTACATATTTGGTACCACTGACAATCTTCTTTAACATGCAAAAACATAATGTCTTATGCTAAAGTCTGATGCAGTTGGATAACTAGGTACGCTGCATATAAGTACTGACATTGACATGCTGACAATGCATTGTTTACATAAAGGCATTCCAGCAACAAATGATGATGTGTTGCTTTTGTTGAGGGTGTCTTAATTTGTACACTTCATATATTTCAGATATTTGAACCACTACACCTCATGACTTTGAATTAAGGACCAAGGAGTAGTGGTAGGTAAAGACAATAAAAACAATATCTGTCTCACCTAGAAAAATTTAACAGTTGGAGCAGGGAAACCTTCCAGCTGACAGACAACCTTTTTTCAAACTCCTGGACCCCATCAAGTTAGTACCTGGAAAGCTTCTAATGTTATCTGAGCCACTCTTGAACAGATTTTGCGCCGTTGCCATGTGGATTATGGCTGGTCATCATGGAGGCTTCAGTTAGTGGTAAGTGTAAAAGTAACATTCAGGTGATTGCAAGGATGCAGGTATTCTCAGGAGAGCATTGCAAATGTAGCAAAATTAAACAGTTACTTTACCTATCAGTGGTCATAATATAGGCGATTGCCAGAATTCCTTCATAATGTACTTGGGAAATTTAATTTTTCTAAAATTTACTCTCATTTCACACTCGTTGGAAGCAACTTCTTCTTTCTCTATCTTCATGATGCATCACCTCACAGTTTTCCTGGCAAGTTCAAACAAGAAAAACACCATGAGAAGTCTGAAGCGCTTTGACCCCTTCACCTGTCAGTCCTTCTTAAAGCGACATGCTGGTGTTAGGATCCTGGTTCACAAAAACCTTTTACACCAGATCCCTTGCAGACACACACACTCACACACCAACACAAGCACACACACCGAAAAGCTGATCTATTGGATATCCCTCCCAGAGGTGCTGAGGAGGTGTCTGATTGCAGAGCTGCTCCTGGGGTCAGTGCTTGCTGCTGATACCTCTAGGGTTTCTCCTGATGGTGCCCTGTGTGTCGTAATCTTCAGCATCAATTATTTACTGTAGGCTGGGGACTTCACAGTCAGGGAATGATAGTAAAGTGTGACAGTGCAGGATTCACACTGTAGAATGAGCCATGTGCTTACTTCAGTAAGCGTTAGGGTGTTTGACAACACGAGTATACATCATTACAACTGCACTTTCTCAGGCTAGTTTTACTGATAAATAGGTCTGCATTCATTGTTTAGCTAAATGCAGTATCAGTTGTCCCTGTTTGCAGCTTCTTTATGTAAACATATTCCAGGTTTTTTTTTCTTATTTCACCAAAAATAGTCAACATAGCAACTTTTAAAAGTGGAAAGCAGTACTCTTACTTCCTTTTTGGTCAAGGGTGTGTGGGATAACAGTCTGCAGGGTTTTAATTAAGGGCTTTCCCATGCGGCATCCCGGCCCTGAGGCTTCCCTGGGCCTGAGACGCCCATGGTGAGGAGAATGCGGTTTTATCTGGCAATTACGGAAATGCGCACACGTTTACACAAACATACACACGCAGCGATCTCTCCCGGTTGTCTGACACTGGGAAGCCTACCGTGGGATCTCATTCATCAATCTTACAGCTCCACTTGGGGAGATGTGGAGTCAGTCTGGCCGCAAAAAAAGCAAACAGCTCTGTTATTAAAATCAAGTAGTATAACAGTGCTCCTCGAACACTAATGCATCTTCTCATTCATAATAAAGGCAGCTGCGGGGGAAAAAAAAGGCAGAATAACTAATCCTGACAGGGATAAAACAGACAAACAAACAGCAAACTCAGAAATGGAAAACTGCGAGAAGCAGAAAACCAGCTAAAAGAAAGAGTACAAAGAATTTAGTTTTTTTTAAATACAATGTAAATTATATTGGAAAATGAAAGTGCCTTGCAGCTGAATGGCTGGTTTGTTATTTGGTGGTCACACTAAATACAAGAAATTACACAATTTGAGCTTTAAAAGGCAGAATTCAGTCAGAACATGTTCCAGAAAACTAAAAGCAGATGCAGAATGAAACTGAACTGAATGAAGCTGAAGAACTCCAATGGGTTGTTCAATGAGTTTGCTTAAAAACATACAAACGACTGATGTATCAGATTAGTTTGTATTTATACGTTTCACCTGGCGTTTTTGGCTCGTGATGCCTATCCTGTTCTGTTTATCGGACTTGTTTCTGTTTTGGCTGTTCTTCCCCACAGAGTGATGCCACCAGCCCAGTGTGTGTCAGGGCCCTACCTCAGAAACCGCCCACCGTCCGTTCTCAGCCCAGCGAGACCATGGCTGCCATTCCCGGTCAACTCGGAGCCCATAATTGCACTTCCCATGTAGTTTTGCGTCTGGTATTTTTAGCACATTGAATGTTCTCGACCATACAGAACCTAAGAAACCTAATAAGCAAATGGAGCTGAAACATACACCATTAAAGCTGACTAAAAAAAAAAAAAAAAAAACCTCATCAGGCTTTTTTTTTAAAAAACTCTAGACTTGTATTCCTTCTGAGTGGGGAATAAACAGAAACCTTTAAAAAGGGGGGACATTTTTCATTTATTTTATTTTTAAATAAAGATGGCAGTGTAACGATTTGCAACCAAATTATGCCACTCATGAAAGGAGCCAAAAAACAGTTGAATGAACAACTCTCTAAAGAACAAAAATGCATGAGGTCAGCCCTCCAGCTATTGTCAGATGATACTTTTCAAACCAGGCGTTTCTCCTTCAGGGGCAAGAGGCTGCCAATCAAGTGTGCATTTTACTGTGAAAAAAAAAGAAACCGAAGGACAGAGAGTTTTTCGGACGTATTGTCTGCCATAGATTTGGTCGGCCGCTTTTAAGTCGAGCCAACAGAATCTCGCATCTCCGACTAAAAACAAGACTTTTTTTTTTCTCTTCGTCTTTGTAATAAATAGTGGAAAGGGAGGCATAAAGGAAAGAAAGGAGGGTTCCAATTGAACAGGAACCAGTAGTTTTGAGTGTTTTCCAGTTCGAGCCGACTGATTAGCCTGTATGACACACGGTGATGGAAGTAGGCAGAAAAACACTCTCAGGGGATTAAACAAGGCTGCGCTCTGCAGACCAAAGGGACAAATTGGAAAAGGGTATTACTTCATTGCATGTAGCTGCTCAGGTCTGGATGAAATGCTAATTGCATATCAAAAGAGTTCACAAAAACAGAGGCAACACAGAAAAGCGAGTGTATTTTCATTAGGGTAGAAACTGACCAGCACCCAAATTGAAGCAGCATTCTTTTGTTCACCATGTTCCTTTTTATGTTGTGTGTCCATTTCTAACATTGCTACACTTTCTATAGTGTTGTTACAACCCCTTTTTGTTGTTGTTGTTGTTGTTGTTTTGGCACGCTGGCCTCCACTCAAGCAGAATCCAAACCATTTAGGCTTTCTTCTTTGATTTCAACTCAACTCAATCCCTTCTGTAGACGAACATGAACTGGTCAACACATTTTAGGTACAGCAAGTGTGGAACAGCTCCTCTTTTGGGTTGTGTTTTTTTTCTTTTTTTGACCATGCCAAATGACAGAACTTAGGGAAAACATCCTGAAATTTGGTTGGCCTCTAAGCAAACTGGAAGAAAATGTTTTATTTATTATCGAAACTGAGCTGGTTATGTTGAGTTTATTGTGTCACAGTGACAAAATTTGCCATTGACACAATTTTTACGAAACAATACATTTGAGGGAATCTATACGCAAAAATTGGTATTCACTTTAAACAGTCATAATCAGAGGGTTCTTGCGTTGCATTTAAAAAGTTGTAACATCTCTAAATCTCTGCCATCTTTTTTCAAACTTGATTTGAACATTTGGAGAAAAAAAGGATAAAAGGGTGCAATGCTGAGCGTAAATACTTACATCACAGCCACTGTGTGGTGGCATAATGGCTGCAAAAATAATGGCAACAAATATGTTTGATAACATCATGAACGGGATTCTTGTAGACATAGAAACGTGTTTAACATCTAACAAGTCACACTATGAAATTGGGTGAAAGACTGGAGCTAATTTAAAGTGTTAAAGCAGAATCTGAAATGCCTAATGTAGTCAAAAGGTTTATTTGACTTTGAAATACTGCAGCAGAACTACTACAAAGTAGAGTTTTTGTGCATACATTCAGGTTAATTGAAAGGTCTTCTTTGTGCGGGGGCAACACAGTGATCACTTTGACAGGCTTTCACAGATTTTCATTTAAGAGCTGAAACTCTCTGAAGTTGCGCCATTTTTTTATGTGCATACAGATGTACAGTGCCCTGCAGACCACCGTGTTGGCAGCGCATTTTATTTTCAGCGTAAGGGAGGAGAAATCTGATGTAAACAGAGCAGAGGTCATTTTATCACAGTAAGGCAGTTTGGATCACATAATTGTCATTCAGATTCCACTGCAGTGACACTGTCAAATATTGCTCACAAGGCTTAGAGCTGAAAAAAATGTAATGTAATATTTAGCAGAAGTTCACAGAACGTCACATGAAGGCTTTATTGTAAAGGTTCTGATAAAGAGGATAATTGTTATTCTTTAGACTACTGTCTGAAATAATGGACACTTGGAGAAAACTGATAATAGATTCTTTGTTAAACAATAGACCCACTCCACAAAATCTCAGCTATGCTCAAATCAACCGGTTGCAAATCATCCTCACACAAATGATGGATTTTTATGACTTGAGGTCAAATCTGAAGAGAACCATGGCCAGACTGAAAGACCCATCTGTCTGCACGCTCACGCTGGCATCAAAAAGGATGTGAGATTAATGACAATACATTACATACATAACTACTAACTAAAGGTAATACAAAGACTTTTAACATGTCTTAAAACTAAACTGAAATTACACAATACTGAACTCAGAAATTAATAAATGCGTTTCAGTTTCTGCTGACTTTATTTGACATTCTTGTTTTTATTGTTAGAGAAACTGGTCATGCATTATGGTTATCATGATGGACAGCAGATTCCTGAATGCCCCATGTTGCTTCTAGAGAAAGATGAAACATTAGGCATGTGTGCATTTGCGTCTGCACGTACAGTATGTACATATGATTATGAGAAGTGACAGTCGGGTCAGGGCTGAGTGTCTGCTGCAGCAGCTGCACATTCGGAACAATATCAGATGCACTAAGGAGGCCTTAGGATAGTTGGCAAAGTTAACTGGACACTGCTGTCCCGCCTGTGTGCTCCAACACTACCAACCACTAAAACACAATGCAGTCTTATGTAATATATATATATATATATATATATATATATATATATATATATATATATATATATATAATAAAATGTCAAATGAAAACAAACTAGTAAAACCAAGAGAATATTTTAGAATTCTTATTTATGATTTTAATCAGTTTTCCCAACAGAAATAAAACCTAAAATAGCTCCAATGTCCTCATACAAGATTAACAAATGGGATAAAATAAATAGGTTGGTTTTGCTCCTATTAGAGAAAGTAACAAATGCAAAATCAGCATGAAAAAAATTAGAAATTAGCAAAAAAATAAAACAAAAAAACGCATCAAACATGATAAGAGATGGTTACTAGCTACCTCTTCTTTTTATAAGGAATAATAATAATTATCAAAATAATATTCTTGTACTAAAGATTTCATTTGTTTGACCTAACTGTAAAGCATTGGATATTGTTATTTATAATGTTGTTTATTGAACACATTGTGAAAATGAGAAGACCAGAGTTAATATGAGATAATGTTCTGCTAGTTTTTTTGTTTTGTTTTGTTTCATGTGACTAAAAGCACACAGGAGAACAAAAAAATATGGTACGGCAAAGAACTTTTGCAATAAAATGCCAAATAAACTTGCGTTTTAAAAGAGTTATTGTCTGGGAGGGGATATTTAAACCACTCTGGCTCACAGATATAGACCAGGAATCAGGTGGTGCAGAGATTTAACTCAATTTGTCTGCATTCAACAGATAAAGAGTAGCTTCTTTACAGCTCTTGCTTCCAACATGGCACACAGCTCCATCAAGGCAGCCTGTTGCAGACCTTCGCCCACTGTTTCCCTCCGTCGCCGCACACTGGGAGTGGAAGCCCTCTCGTCCCCAATGAGCATCAATCTCCTCCTGTCTGCAGCGTGCAAGACTTCAGCACCTTTCATAATGAACAGGCTCCGTTCACGGCTCGGCCTCCCCCTTTTGTACTGTGCAGCCATAAGGAGGGGGTGAGACAGAAGGGGAGAGAGGCAGGCAGTAAAACAGTTTCCGCCCAGTGAATCACATTCAGACCCTCACACAGGCGATTGGGGGCTGACCCCTGCCAGGCAATGGCATAAACACTGACAAACAAAAGGGACTTGAGCTCCCTGGGCGAGTCGGGATCTCAGAGGATCCCTGCCTTGACGTGTGGGTTTGGTATGACGGAGATGAAGAGTTTATAGGGCCTGGAGGTGTAAAGCTGTGAATCTCACTGCAAAGTTTTGCTCCTTCTTTGCCTTTAAAAGACAAAAGAAACAAACTGAAGAATGCCACCCGTTTCTACAAAGATAGGAAACATTCAAGGCTGGTGCTGAGGAGGAGCAGGTGTAACTACAGAATGGATACAGAAGCAGCTGTCTCTGTCTCTCTCGCTCACACACACACACACACACACACACACACACAACACATACACTGAGAAAAGGATTTAACTCTGCTGAGGCGCCACTCATCAGGGAGGCAACACAAAAGAGATTTGGAAAGGACGCACCAGGATGACATCATGTCAGATCAATTAGAGATAAGAAGAGCATATTCAATTATTCAAGGAGTGAAGAAAAGAAAACACACACACACACACATCCCAGATTGCATTAGCACGAGCAGAACAGACTCGAAGAGGCACAATGTGGGTAGATAGGCACCACTCGTTTAACAGTAGCAGCACATGTGCGCAACTCAAAGTGTGCCAAGATGGCCCGAGTAAAGCCTATAGATCAGTCCCTAGCTCTCCGTGTGTGTGTGTGTGTGTGTGTGTGTGTGTGTGTGTGTGTGTGTGTGTGTGGGTGTGTTGTTTTATTTCAGTGGGTGAAAGAAGAAGAAGGAAAAAAAAAGCCAACACAAAGCGCCGTGATCACACTGGAGATCCTGGATGTAACCATGGAAGCGTTTGTCTCCGTCCTCAATGGGCTGCCTCGCCATTCAGTCACTGATTGCGCTGAATCAATATTTAGGCTTTTCAGTTTTTATGAGCTGCTCCCGAGGGGGATTTCTGGCACGGCGCAAAAGGGCTGAAATTAGCAGCACTTTTAATCGTTTTTCTATAGTCTTACACAATGCGTCTGCTTTGAGCTGTCTGGCATAATTGATGAGGAGTATCGTTGCTTTTATCCTGTGTGTCATTAATCTACCACCGGGCTGATTTGCTGATCATTTCTCATCCACACCCTCACTGGAAAAAATACAGCAAAAAAAAAAACAAAAACAAATCTAGCTGCTTCAAAGGTGCGTCACAAATTCTACACATTGATTGTTTTCATCATCAGGTCTTTTATTAGTATTAATGAAAAGTTTTGCTGGTTACTTTAATTAATCCCCTGTAATCGAAATAAAAAAATACAAGTATCTTGAGGACAAATCACGTGAACTTACCTGACACTTTGCTTGGCCTCTCGGTCCCGAGATAATTCACTATGTGTTTATTATAGTCGTGGATTACATCGGTTAAAAGAAGCGCTCCTGAAGTGGTCAGCTCCGCCTCTTCTCAAACAAGCAAAAAACAACAAAACAAATTTAAAACAGCGTCATTTTTGTCTTCAGTTTTTCCCGAGAGCATAAAGGTGAAGCGCGTCTGCCATGTGGTGTATAACGGGGACTGGAGTTGAAACAGCGACAAAAAAACCGGAGCGGTTCCCTCCCTTCGGTCAGTTTCAGACCCGCTCCGAACTCCTCCTGATCATCCCTGCAGCCATGTGTGTGCGAGCAAATAAGCCTCAGCGTCCCGAGGAAAAAACAAAAGGAAGACAAGTTTGCAGCTCCCCGGAGACTCAAGCCCGTCTATCGGTCGCAGCCTAATCAGACAAGATGTTTTAATCCCATTTGTCTCATAAGGGCGAGCGCCGCGGTGCGCAGTGCTGCCTCGCGCACAGCAGCGCCACCATGTGGGCCCAAGCGGGCACAGCCGCCGTTCTCTCAAAAGCTGCCCGCAAATTAGGACCACGGAAGGTCGAGTTTTATTTAAAAAAACGAGCGACGTGCGCTGTCTAACCTGCATGGACGTTTCTCGTTAAATAAGAAAAGCAGGATGATATTTGTTGATATGGCGACTTAAAGGTAGCGCTCTTGTAACGTATATTAATCTCTGGCGCCACCTCGTGGCAAACACACTAGAACTGGGGTCGGCGCCACAATAACGTCATCACGTAAATATTCTGTGGACGTGGCCTGAGCTGTGGTGGAAACGGTGGTTAGATAGGTAACAAGCCGACGTCGAGGTGGATCTTAACATAATCCTGCAGAATTATGGAAATAGTCGAGGAGAACTGAACGGACGGCTTTTTTGTTGATCAGGTAAAGAAAAATAACCCTTGACAGCTTCAAAACAATACTACGGTGACTTCAGAGCAGTGGAGCGCTACAAGCAAAGCTAACTGAACGTCGGTGATGTAAATTATGTAGATGCTAGCTAGTTAGCACCTAGCTAAAACTGGACACATCGGGTCGCCTAATCAAAGGTTAAGATGCACCTGTTTAATGTCGTGTGTCGTGTTTTTGCTTCCGTTTAGATTTTTTTTATTGAAACCCGACTGAACAAGAAGGGGAATAGAAAACGAGACTGGTTAATTGTTTCGTTTAACTCATTTTTACTCCCATAGACTCTCAGAGTTCGTTGTGATGTCTGTCACTGATGAAGGAACTCATTTATGTTGTGTTTGGTTCATTTGTTTGCGTTGGTTCTGTGTTTTTGTTGTAGCTCACACCCCGTTATCCAGAACAACATATGGCTTTTCATTTAGGCTTGAAGAGTGACGTTTGCCTCGCTCACACAACTTACGGACCTGCTGTACAAAAAAAAAAAAAAAAAAAGAGACAAAGGTCCAAACACTGTTATCTGATAAGTAAGTTATCACACAGACATAAATTAGTTGTTTAATTCCGTGTCAGTGTGGAGAAGAGAAATTATTAGTTTGGAGCTGAATTATTTTCACTTCCCTGTCTTGTAGTTTGATTTGTGTAACTTATATGTGGGTTTGCATTCACAGCTACAGTGTTTTTGTATTTTTGTATGTTTCAGTTTAGGGAAACAAATTTTAATACCAGACAAAGATTATCTGAGTAGAGTGTTTCTTTTTAGTCAGGGAAAACAAGCTATCTGAACTAACCTGTCCCTGTGTGAATAAAGTGTTTCCCTCCCTTGTTAAATCCTGAATTACCACATTTTCTTTCTGGAAAGCTTAGTTCAGCTTTATCCACACACAGGCCTGATTACCGCCAATCATGTGGGGTCAACCAGTAACCTAAAAAGAGCCGTTATCCACAAATGGAGAAGTCAGTTTCATCACTGATCCATAACCGAGAGCGGCCGGACGAGCAGAACTACTCCAAGAGCTCCGAGAAGAGCCCAGAACAACATCTGAAGCCCCGCAGGCCTCAGTTAATGTCAGCGTTTATGAATCAACAAGAAGAAAAAGACGAAGGGCAATAGTGGCGTCTGTGGGAGAGATTCGAGGTGAAAACCACAGCTGAACAAAAACAACACAAAGACCTGGATAGCTTTTTTTTGCCCCTCAGCTCTGTATAGTTGTGCATGTTAAACCTTATTAAGAATGTCCAATTCAATGGTTGCCCTTCACCTTTGTCACCAGTGCCATCACATCCACCTGCGTGCGTGGCCAAAATGTTGATACCTTATCTCTCAAGTTGCTGTTGCACAAGTTTACTTGTACATGTTGTTTAAACACTTTCTGTTTGCAACATATCAGTTTCTTCTTTCTCTGTTACATTAACCTCAGAGACTTAAGTGAACTGGGTGAGATGAGTCATTAGTTGAAGCGCATATTTCTCAGCGTTTTTTTGGCGTGCTAGGAAAGTTGCTGCCCGAGTCCAGGATTTGAAACTCATGCGTATTTTTTTTTTCTTTTGCTCACACAGTGACGAAAGATGTCCAGCAGAAGCCAGCACTATGGGTTCCAGTCCGCCACCATGGTGCAGTCTGCTTATGGCGGTCACACCTACCTGTTTGGAAACAACGCCTCAGAGAATGACCTGTCAGAGGAGGACAGCGAGAGCTTCGAGCTACGGTCGCGTGGAAGGGAGAGGCTACAAAGAAGTACCTCCAAAGAGAAACTGGACGACATAGTCTACCTTAGCCGTGATATCCAGGAAGGGGACACCCTGAACAGCATTGCCCTGCAGTATCATTGCTCAGTATGTTGTTGTTTTTTTCTCATTCATAGGTTTTTTTGTTTAGCTAATATACAGAAACACAATGGAAGCCTTATGCATTTGGGGCCATTTCTGGGTCTTATTGAATCAAGCATTAAACTAACATTTGAAATTAGTTGAGCTTCATGCTGATCACAAGTTACCAGTAAAAAAGTAAAAAAGGTTTTCTTTCTAATGTAGCATATTAACAGAGTTTGAAAACAAACAGAAAGCATAAATTTCACTGTTTCTTCAGACTACATATCAAACGCTTCCAAGTAAAACAGTGAAGAGCACAGATTAAAATATGTAAAGCTGGGTTTGGTGTGTGTATCGTGCACGGCTGAATTGCTGTGTGTTCATTTCCAGCACTGATGTTTCTGCTGCAGAAACTTTCCTGTCAGCGCAGCTTTTCTGCATAGCTTCAACAGCTAGAAGTTCACAACGTTTGTAGTGATCAGGTGAAATGGTCTAAAACGTTAAGACCGGGGGTGTCGAACTCCAGGCCTCGAGGCTCCGCTGTCCTGGACGTTTTAGGTTTTTCTGCTCCAACACACCTGATTCAAACGGTTTAATTACCTCCTCACCAAATCATCAAGTTCCCCAGGAGCATGGCAACAAGTCATCCATTTAAAGCAGGTGTTTTAAAACAAGAACACATCTTAAACATGCAGGAGAGCGGCCCCCGAGAAATGGAGTTTGACACCCCTGGTTAAGACTGTACATTTGTCCAAAAATGTAAAAAAATATCACTATCATTGCAAGTAGCTAATATAATACTTATCAGCTCACATGGAAACTACAGTAAAAAGGTGTAGTTTTAACGATAATTGATCGATATGATAATCAGCAAGTGCTTTCTTTTTGTTGTTGTCGTTTTTGAGAAATGTTTTCCTGACTTTCGAAATAGACACCACACCAGAACTTTAATTAGTACTTTGATGCAGATCGGCTCCAGCTGTGGCCGAGACACAAGTGACACGTAGCTGCTCCGATTCATTATCAAAGGAGGATAAATGGGAGTCAATGGAAGACCTATTCTGCACATGCTTCACTGTCGCTGTAAAGCCAGCCTAAAAAGGTTTCTGGAAGGTCACGTTTGCGAGTGCAGAAGTGTCGGGACGACTTCAGCCTAGGGTGTGGTGATGGAGAGGGAAAAAAGAGCCTTATTTAAATACTTGCTTTTAAATTTGAATGAATTTACAATCTCTGTCCACAAAAATAATAACGTTGGCGCAGACAGAGTTGTTACACCTACGTGTGATTCTCCTTGACCAGTCGGTAATCTCGTACATTCTCCACATCACTTTTTCCTACCAGCTTAGCTCAAACTTGTGGAGGGGAAAGATGGGAGCAAGGAAACTGGATCGATTCAAATATTGCTTTGGAGAATAAAGGTTATGTGTGTTTTAAATGCAAGTGCTTCATTAAAAAAAAGTTTCCATCAGCAACCAGACAGTTCAGGTGTTTTCAGAGTATGTTCTAATCCAAAAATGGATCTTTTCTAAGATTTTCTTTCTTTCTGCTTTCTAGGTGGCTGACATCAAGCGTGCAAACAACCTTTTGACAGAACAGGATTTCTTTGCTCTGCGCTCAATTAAAATTCCCGTGAGGCGCTTCAGCGTCCTCACTGAGACCCATCATGTTGGGCCGCTCAAGCCCGCCTCCCCCACAGGGGCGAGACGTGTGCCCCAGATCTCGCCCGTCACGTCCCTCCCTTCCGAGTCCTCCACGGACTCCTCCTCCTCCTCTTCCTCCAGCGTGGAAGGATTCCTCCAGGAGAAGGACAAGGACATCGAGCAGCTGGTGAAATCCACAGGACCGTCCCGGAGCAGCCTCAACGAGGTGGTGTCCTCCCTGACGCTGCAGCAGCAGCAGCAGCCACTGCTGGGAGAAGTCGAGTACAAGCCGGTGCAGAGGAAGGACCCTTACTACGGAGCAGACTGGGGCATGAGGTGGTGGACGGCGGTGGCCATCATGCTGGTTGTTGGCATCGTCACGCCCGTTTTCTATTTGCTGTACTACGAGGTTCTTGTGAAGTCGGACGTCAGCCATCACAGCGTTCCCACACAGGCACCCAACAACATGCAGCACGGACAGATCGACAGTAAAAACGTGGGCCATTCTTTACAAAACAACCCTTTAAAGGCGGGACATGAACAGAACGTCAACGACGAGCCACACAACCGCGGTTTGGACAATAATGTAGCTGGTGAAAATGCACAAATCAAGAAAACATAGCAGGACATTTGAGTTTTCCATATTTGTTACCAACTCAGAGGCAGAATAAAGTTCATCAGAAATCCCCCCCCTTTCAAGTAGTCTTAATACTCCAATGTTTAGTTTGGCCGGGATGTAAAGGGAGCGATAACTGAAGCATTAAAGAGCTGCACAAAGGTTTCGGGGCCTTTTATGTTGTTTTTTTTTTTTTTTTTAAGTACTGATTTTTTTTTTTGGTCTATTCAACGTAATGTTTTTGTGGTTATCCATATTTATATATAAAGAATGATTTTATTAAGGATATTGGACTAATGGTTATCATGTATTTGGTGTCTGGTCTAAGAACATGATTATTTATGTAGATTTGCTTTAAAGCAGTTTCTATTCTTTTCGGTTCAGATATATTTGTTTCCCACGCCAGAGTTGAGAATTGACTGCTACCACTGTTTGATAAAAATTTATTTATTGAAAGACTAAACATTAGTTTTTTTTTCCTTACGCTGTCAGTATTGAGTTGTCATTCAAATTTTGATGAAATTCTCTTTAATGTGTCTTTCCTTAGCTAGCATTTCAGAAAGCTTTTTTCCCCCTCTCATTTAAAAACTTGGCATGTTAGGAGTATAGGAAATGCACAGTATTCCCATGCTGCTTCAATAACTGTAATGATATGAACTTTTAGACTTTGTTATATAGCCCTTTTATTTGGTCACAGTGTTCACTTGGATAATTTATCACCCAGATAACGACAGTATGTGCCTTTCAACCTGTGGAAATGTGCTGCAGGATGAAAAATAAATAAATCTATTTTTAATAGATTGCTCTTCATTCTGCAAATGTTCGGGCACTCCTATTTACAGCGTTCTTTAACATCAGCTCAAATTTACTCGACGTAAAGCAGACCACCGATCTGCTAAAATAATGCATTTTGAGGAAAAAAAAAATGTAACTGAGATGATTCCTCCCATCGTGATTGTTTTAACACTGCAAGCTTGTTTCAATATGAAAGACTCTCGTTGTTTCAGTACGTTGCTTCACCGTCCATGTTATCGTCACTGCCGGCGTCGAAATCCTCCCCGTTGTCAAAGTAGCTTTCGATGTAATCGTTCTCCTAAACAGAAACAAATTAAAGCAGAAAATTAAGGCTAATTCGAACAGAACTCTATGAAACAAACCTTGGAGTTGGTCTCACCTCCTCAATGTCTTCCTCTTCGTACTCCTCCTCCTCGATTTCCTCACCGTCCTCGTTTCCCGGCTTCTTCTCCGTCTCGTCGTCGGACTTTTCAGGGTTGCCGTCGTCAGTCTTAGCCAGTTCCTGACATCGTAACGGTGAAAATGATGTTTCTTGCACAAGACGTTTTCAATTACGTTTGCAACATTTCTACTTTTTTTTTTAAACCTATAAACAGAAAACCTGACAACAAACAGGTTTCTGGGGGAGTTTGTTAGAATTTGAACCCGTTCAGTAACAATGCGTGGCTCTTTTGTTCACACTTAGTGAGATGTTTCAAATGCTTTTAGCTTTTAAGCACGACTCACTGCAATGTTAGATTATAATTTATTGTCGCACTTTATTTTTATTCTTTAAATGCTGATAGGAGCTGGCAAATTCAAGAATTAAGAATAACTTTTTTTTTCAGTGGATCAAAATGTATTATTATTCAGACTCCTCTCTGGGCAGCAAATGCAGCCTAAAGAATTTATGGGAGCAATCCTACAGCTTGATACAACTTTTCTGTGTAAGTTTCTTCTTTTTTTCCATCCTTTGTCAGAAACAATCATCCTCAGTCAGGCTGTGTGTGAAGCACTAACAAGGATTTTCAGCTCTGTCCTGAGACGCTTCACTATGTTCAGGTCTGTCGATCCAGATTTTAGTTGAGCTTTTCTGAAGTCACTTTAGTCTTCCCTGAACGGGAAGCTTCAGATCGCAGTTTGGTTGTGAGCTAAAGCTGATCTGACTCTTTTCAGATGGTTTTATTTCCTTAGATTTTGCTTTCGAATGACACGAGAAGTGAGTAATGTCAAAGGAATGAGTCTGAACAATGAAATACATTAGATGATCGTTTTAGTTTGTTATGGGATGAAATTTTTTTTTAAACATTTTATACCCTCAAATCCCCCCCAAAACAAATGGAGCAGGATATTTACACAAATTAAAAGTGTAGGATAAACTTACATCTAATTTATTCAGAACTTCTGTCGCATCTTTGGGCGAGATCTTCACAGTTTTCTTCTTCGTGCCTGGTGGAGTCGAAGCCTTTTAGGTCAAATCTCAGACAATAAAAACTCGCCACACACACACACACACGTGTTGGTTTTAACATACCTTTTTTAACTTGTCGCTTTTTAGTCTGGGGCATCAGCTCTTTTGGAAACAAATTCCAGTCTAAAAATATTAAAAGCACTTTTTTTTGCTTTCCTTTCCTTTAAAAGAAGAATTGTTCTGTGAATGTGCCGTGTGCAAGTACCTGGAGTCCAGTCCTCATCCTCAATCTGCTTTAGCTTCAGGTATCGCTCTGTGTATTTCTCCACTTCTGCTTATTGTCAACAAGAGACAAGGGAGTTCATACCAGTATCGAGTGTTTTAGCACATTCATAACATTAAATCTGAACTGTGTTAAATACATTGTGAAGCCATTACCAAACAGAATGACTCAGTTGGTTCCTGGATATTGTAATCATTGTTTCTCTGTAGTTTTCTGAGCTCAGAGCATTTGAGAAAAAATACATTACTATGGATATGCTTGTCCAGTGAGGTAACTCTGAAAGACTTGTAACGCCCGACCTAGGAAATCACGTTAATACTGCAAGACGAGACAGCAGCTCTAACTCAATATCCCGCTAGAATTGTGCTCCTTTTCCTAGATACGACCCTGATTAAACGTCTCGGTTCCTAAAAAACTGCATTAACTTCACTCCCCGCAGCCCAAAGTGTCTCGCCTTGGCAGTTCTCTCGGACGTCGGGTTCCTAATGCAGCACTCTCCTCCTCACCTGCTTTGTTGGTTGGAGTTTTAATGTTGTGCGGCAGCCGCTGCATAGTTCCTCTCATTTCCTGCTTCAAGGCCAACATGTAGTCTTCGTCTTCACCCGCTTTCAGTGGAACTGGTTTGAATTCTATAGTCTGGGGGGGAGGACAGATAATGCTGTGAAGACAAAACAACTAGACTTTGTTTTTTCATGGGTGCTTTTGGTTTGTCTTGGATCGCCACTGAAGCAGATGTGGCAGAATACTGAAAATTGTTAAAACTTATTGAAGCAATCTAAGATGTGTACAACAGAATACATTTTAGTTTCATCTCAGTAGACAGCAGACTTGATTATGGGGGGGGGGGGTTAAAAATGCATACCGGGTTGGATTAATTCATGGAAAACAAATAATTTGGCACAGAATTTAACAGCCCTTAAAATATAACAACATTCTGGTTGTTAAGCAGGCTCACAAGTTGAAACGTTGTCAACATAGTGAGGATTTGCAGTATGTAGCTCAGTAAATATACCATATATTGTACAGGCAGCACATTTTAAATAAATTAGCAACACATAATAATAGCTGGGTAAGATAATGGCTAGCACTTAAATCCAAGAGAATATATCTCCCATAATAAAGATGCTTTTTCAAATATTTGTTATGCTTTTAATATATGTAGGCTACTTTTTTTTTTACTTTTCAAAGTCCATTTAACTTTCACCTGACCTGTTGATACTCATCCATACTAACAAATATGACCCTGGGCTACTTGCATTCTTGTGTGTGCGTGTGTAGGACTTACTGGAAACAGCGGGCTGGGCCCCACCCTGGCTTCTGGCATGCTGCCCCTGCCGATGCCCAGGGCTTCAATGTTGAAGGTAAAGGCCACCCCGCGGCCCTTGCCTGCCATGGCTGCAGGTCTCCGCTGTAGCTGCAACACATGTCATCTTGTCAACATCGCTGACAAACACGTGTTTACGCCACTGCGGCTCTTATCAGCCTTCAGAACGGCTTTAAAAAAATAAAAAACACTTGAGACAGGCATTTAATACTCACTACAGCACAGTTATTGAGCTGCTGCTGGTGCCGAGATGTAAGAGGGCTATTTCACGGCGGCATTTACAGTCTCCACGTTTTCAGTTTACTTGTCGTTTACGCTCAACAGAGCTGTTTTGTTTGTCATTCCTCGAGTCAACGCACCCGTGAACCCACAAAAACAAAGTTTAAATTAACCTAAAAGTGATTTTTTTATGGCTTTTCTTGTACCGGTTTGGGAAACGTGTGAACAACGTACAAACTGCCGTTAAAATGCGTAAATGTGTATTGAACTCGCTCCGCCTCTGCGTGACGTTTTAGGTGGGCAGAGGCTTACTCACATCCAATTGTAACCCCGCTTTCGTATGTCGTCATTAATCTATTTGTCCAATGAGCATGCGCGTCTGCTACAAGGGTGTGTCGAACGAACACCATCACATTAGCCTCAATGAAAACACATTACCTCTTAGCTACAAAGCTAGTAACACCTTACTAACACCTGACAGCACAATACCCGCCGACCTGGGATGTCTGCAACCGACTGGTACGCTCACAAATCGCTCGGAGACGGACTGTTCTGGATCCAGGAGCGGTTCTACCAGTCGGAGAACCGGGCCAACATCTGGCTGCTCCGGGGTAGCCACCAGGACGTGGTGATAGACACGGGTCTGGGCTTGAGGAGCTTACCCGACTACATCGACGCCAAGGGGCTGCTCGGAAAAGACCCGGAGAGGAAGAACCCGCTGCTGGCCATCGCCACCCACGCCCACTTCGACCACTCGGGCGGCCTGCATCAGTTCCAACAGGTGGGCGTCCACAGCGCGGAGGTCGATGCCCTGGCCAACGGGGACAACTTCGAGACGGTCACCTGGCTCAGCGACCGGGAGATAGCCGAGGCTCCCAGTCCAGGATGGAGGGCGAGACACTACAAAGTCAAGGCTGTGCAGCCCACACACATACTGCAGGAGGGTAGGTTGCAGCCACTGCGGATTTGATGGTGGGAGCCGAGATCTAAAAATAAAAACCCGGCGTGATGTAGATATATGCGAGGGGTAAACCATCTTATTCGGTGGTTTTTAATGGAAGGAGCAGACCGAGCATCTGGAGACTGAGTCATTTCCTTTGCTGTAAATTAAGCAAACTGATCTATATACTGTTCACACATAAAGACATAAACCCTATGTAATGCAACAGTGAATAGATGCAGGTTTTTGTGCAAAATGTAATTCTAAGAGCATATTTGAATCAGTTGTACTGCTAAAATCTTACCACATGCTAGATATGTGATAATGTTCTTAGCTGTAATAGTCTTTTTACTCAAGATGTAGAGTGTTATTTATCTTTGGAAGAACTGCTCCGATGCATAATTTGAGGGAAAATATGTGACTGTGAAACATATTTAGCTGTTTTTTTTTTTTGTAGCTACTGTCAGCCGTTTCTGTCTATGTAGTTGTTCTATTTTAGGCCAGGATGCTGATGTCTTTGATGGTTTCTATTACTTCCAGGAAAGGAAGAAAGATTACAGAGACTGGGCCACACACTTCCTGAAAGCATCCCTTAAAGTGGCACCAAAGCTCTATTTTAGTCGTCAGAAGACAATTCAAAAGGACGTACAAATAAATTCACCCATGCAACACTATCCTCTCGTTGTTCTACAGTAGCTGTGCTTCCATATTCAGTGTGCATTATAAATGTGGATGTTGACATGAGCGAACAAGGACGCCTTTTAAGTTGAACAAATCCTCTCCCTAAAAGTTGTTACTCGGAGCTGATGTTTGCAGACTGCATTAGAGCTGAGCAGATCTGGCTGCTTGTCGCCCTGGTTTCATCTCCGGTGTTCTTTCAGAGAGTCTGTGCCGTCGGTCAATATTCTGACTTGTTCTGCTGTGTCAGAGCCACTGCTGCAGTGCAGTTGGAGTATCCCGTTGCCTGTCGTGTCAGCTTCAATCGCTTTGTCATGCTGTGCAACTCATACCTGCCGTGGCTCAAATCAATGCTTTGCTGGACGTTTCATAGTTGATGCAAGGAGATATGTGATAACAGGGGTTTTAGTTTGGATGTTTAGGAATTTGTTGCGCTTCGAGTTTGAAAACTTGCTTCCTTCTGTTGTCCAGGTGACGTCATTAACCTGGGTGACAGGCAGCTGACAGTGCTTCACATGCCAGGTCACTCCAGAGGAAGCATTTGCCTACACGACCACGATAACAAGCTGCTGTTCAGCGGAGACGTTGTGTACGACGGCGCTATGATCGACTGGCTCCCCTACAGCCGGGTCAGCGACTACATCAGCAGCTGTGAGCGTCTGGTGGGGCTGGTGGACAGCGAGCAGGTAACAGAAACAGGCAAAACCGTAGTCCCACCTTTTATTTTTCTTCTGCACATTTCCACGCTGCCCTCATTTCTAAAACGCAAATAACTGTAAAATCCAACAGGTGGACCAGGTCCTGCCCGGACACTACAACGCTTTCGGTGCAAAGCGTCTCCATCGGCTCGCGTCCAGCTACATCAGCAGGGCCGGGACGTGCTCTGCGAAGTTCTCCACGCTGGCCTGGAGCTCTCTGGCCGGGTTGGCGCTGCGTGCGTCTAACCCGCGCAGTGCCTGCTAGTGAGAGCGGACCGTGGAGCTGAAAGGAAGCACAACTGCACACAGAAAGTTGTTTTCCTATGAAGGACCTACATTACATTTAAAAAGGAGAGGAACCAAACCTCTTTGTTATCTAACCCGATGCATCTCTGTTCATTTACTTATGTAATCCAACCGAATCCAGATAATTGCCAAACAAAAATGCCCCCACTGGGTGACACAAGTCAATAATCAGGTTCCTATGAAGCTTACAATATAAAGTATTTACAAGTGTTATCTTAATATTTATTGATGAATATGTGTATGTTGATCTCAGTATGATTAGATGTTATTTTTTTTAATACTTTAGGCAGATGTGATACTCTAATGGCACAATAATGGTACAGCTGTGCACTACAAACAGAGAACAGGGATCTTTTTCTCATCTGTGGCATTTCAAACACTCGACGGAGCCATAGCTTTTTTCTATGCATATTCCAATGCTCACTGAAGACCCAGTGTTGACTACCTCCTATGTTTGTTGTAGTGCTTTGAACTGTTGACAGATTTATGGTCCTGCTATGGAATCACTTGACGAGAACGTTTCCGCTCTGCCCGCTTTCCTTTCATTTTTCTACTGCAGCTTTTAAAAGCTTCTTCGGCTGTTCCCATAAGTGGGCATCTCCACTGGGATTGTTCATAGAAATGTATTGCTTTTAATGACGAAGCACTACTTTGATTTAACAGGAAGCTCTTGAACTGCATGCACAGGCGACAACTGTAATACAGATGAAAACGATTCCAATTTGTGTAAAACTGAAAATCGAAACGATGTTTTAACCTGTTCCTCAGTGGTTTTGTTTTAAAGCGTCTTAATATATTTGTAACTCTTAACCGTTTTGATTTTCAGATAATAAATGTCTACATTAATTAAACCTTGTGATACAAAACATTTACGGCATGTAGCGTTTTGTGTTGTGACGAAAACCGACGTGAATTAAAAGTCGCCGCCTTTCATGCCAGAGTTTTAAACCAAGAAGGGACTAAGTTACAGCTGTTTTGGTCAAACCTTGTAGCCTAAATGACAAAATACACACATTCATGTGATCTTGTGAGATGTGGTAGTGCTCAGAGTACATGTCGAGAATCACTCTCAGCTACTACCACGCCAAATTTTAGCTCAATATCTGTAAAACGGACTAAGTTGTAGTCATTTTTTTGTGTTTGCTAATGTCAGTTAGCTGTGGCGGCCATCTTGAAGTGAGGTGAGTCCAAAAACTAATCGATTGTTGATGTACATCCAACGATTACATTAAGAGTTTCATTGAAATATGCCCAGTGGTTCATTTGATATTTTGCTAACGGACAGAAAGGGTTGATGTCATCAGTTAATGCTCAAGTTTTCAGCAAAAACATTGCACAGTGTGTAGCACTTGCAGTATATGTTAGGAATGACTCTCAGCTACTACCACATCAGCTTCCACTGGTCATTCTGCTGACAGTGCAGAAAACGAACACACACACACATAAATGACCTTTCGCTTTTGGAGGCAAGCAGAAACAAAACAATGAGGCAGTTGTAAATTGATAAAACATTTATTATAATTAATGTTATATTATTTAAACATGAACTCTCATTTTGAACTCCATCTCTAGGATGGAGTTCGCGCAGAGCGTGAAGCCTGCCAATAAACGTAGACTTGTAACAGTGTTATTTATGCCTAACGGTTAAAGATCCGCAACTTCTCTGGTAGCCATAAATTATTCCCACATCTATACACCTGCATTTATAAAAAAAAAAAAACAATTGCGTACGAAAAGACAAAGTGAGGTTCATCTGTTAACTTAAGAAAAATTAATATACAAACAAATGCTGTTTTTCAAACATCTGACTAACCTTAGCAAATACTGTCGCTCAAGTTCTTGGTTCTGGGACGGCAACAGCTTCCGAAGTCCACAATGCTCAACAGAAACAGAGGGGGTAAAAATGGCGTTGCTGCTCTGAAACGGGTCAAAATTTCTTTTCTGGAGATTTTTGATGCAATAAACTTGATTTAATTAATGCACTTACAGTGCAAAATCTGTGCACTCAGTATTACAGTCAGGTTTTCAAACTACCACTACAACACAGAAGTGGCTTCTGGTTAGGCTCAAGGTCCGGAGTCACTGTACACTTAAAACACACAATGCTGCAGGAGGGCAGAATTTCTACTATGTAATGAGTTTTCATTAATACTTCAGCTTTGGTTCATACCAGTTCTGTTTTTATTTGTTTAGCCCCCTTTCCCTAAAGGCAGCCTGTCAACGTTGCTGAAAAGATCCCAGTCAGAACCAGGAGAGTGAATATGTGCACTTGCAATAGGTAAAATGTCCACCTGGTTCACTGTTGGAACAACACATTTACACGTTTTACTGTTAAGTCAGACCATGCATTAAAAAACAAAACAAAAAACTGTGCATAGTTTCTTTTAGGAGACTCCCACCAATCATCTGGTGTGTGAATAATTAAGTCAGTACACTAAAGTAAGTATCGTAGTACAGGCAACAAACACCAACCCCTTCTTTTAAAGTGTAACACTTGACAACTTTTGGTCAACCCTTTATAGCATATTAATAAATTACATCAAGTCAAAAAACAGAAAAAACAAAAAAACAACAACAGCAGGTGCACTGACCTGGAAGTAATGTTTAAGAGGGCAGTAAAGGGGTAAATCTGAGGGCAAAGTTTCCAGTTTCTAATTCATATTACAGAGTTAAAGAGTAGCAACAGTGCAAGCTCTTGTTTACTTTCTCCCAAAAAGCATAAACCAACATTTCTGAAAGCAAGCAATGTAGCTCCCAATTTGAAAACTGGAAACCCAGGACCTCCTGCAGTGATTGTCACCATCCTCTGAGGAACAAGATATTCCAGTTTGACCCCTAGGGGGGTCTTCTAAAACCCACTCTCTGTTAAAGGGCAAATTCTCTTCAGGGATGCAGTTTTAGTCCACATGTTCAACCAGTTAGAGCACAGTTTAACAAATACTGACGCCACTGAGCAACTTCTTGAATGTTTGCCAGTAAAACAAGCTCACACCTGACTTTGGAGCCAGTTGCGAGGATCTAGTCTGGCCCTGAGGTTTCTTAGGCTGCGTCGGGCCGGGGAGGGCCTCGAGAAGAGGACCCCCTCTGATGACTCGGGGCTGTGGCTGCCTTCACTGTTGCTGGAGCTGTTGCTGGAGGTGGAGCTGGAGCAGGAGAGCGTGGTCTGTGTGCTGCGCTGTGACAGAGGTGAACGGGAGGAGATGGGGAGAGGAGAGAGCCGCGAGGAGGGGGGAGGCTGGCAGGGGCACTGGAAGGTCCCACCTCCTCCTCCGTACCCCCTTCCTCGAAGGGTGCTGAGCTTCGCGTCCAACGAAAGAGTGCGCGGCCTCAGGCCGAAGGGGGAAGACGACAAGAGGGGGAAGTTCAACGAAGGCTCGGGCCAGCCCCGGTGGTGACAGCAGGGGCTGGTGCTGCAGTGGCTGTCGCTGTCCGAAGTCAGGCTGGCGTCCGAGGACAGCAGACCCAGGCGTGGACAGCAAGGGGGGCTCGCGGGGCTCAGAGGACGGCGATGAGGACTGCAGGGGCTGTGGCCAGACAGGCGGGAATTACACTGACGAGGGAAGGCGGCAGGTTTTGTATCGTTCTCCTCAAACACAGACATCCAGGTGGGAGACATGCCCAGCTGGCTGCGGAGCTCAAGCTCCTGCATCCTCCGAGCCAAGATGTCTGACACGGTGCTGCTCAGGTCATGAGTTGAGTCAATAACTGCAGAAAGAAGCAGCAAAAGTTAGCATTATACAGCTGTAAAGGAGGCCTGAAGGCCGAAGTAATTCTATACAACTGAACTTAAATTGGCCTTTTGATTTGCAACATGGCTGAGGTACAAATCCAGTGTAAAATCTTAGGACGTAAAGGTAGTTTCGCAACTGATAAAAATGTATCCTTCAGATTAAAAATACAAAAAAGTTCATGTTTAGGTGAAGAAGTAGAATATCAAAGAGGTATTAAAAGATTTGATTATTCTTAAAAACATTGAGTTTTGCTGAGTGTTGTCCTCAATTTATTGCCAGAGCTAACTGATCAAAATCTGTTTCTGAAACTCTGCCTGCAACTACTGTCAGAAACTGTTAGCAAAATACCTCATGAATTGGGCCGCGGCCCAATTTACCGCATGCAAAACCCTGCACCTGCTACTTCACCTGTCGTTGTAATACGACGAGAGCAGAGCGCGAATCTCAGCGGACACAGCGTTATCCTGCAGCAGGAGACCCTCGCAGGAGGGTGCAGAAAGAGGAGCTGCCGGGGAGGGGTTAGGACAACCAGCAGCGAGGTTGGCAAGACAGAAAGAGTGGCGAAGGCAGAAGATGTGCAGGTTTTATGTGCAATGATGACAAAAATCAAGAAGGGTTAGTGAATGTTTAAAAGGAGTGTTGAGAGAAGAACACCACAAAAATTAACAATGAAAGATGATGAAAAAAGGTGTTGATGGTAAATCATAGTTTCCCATAAGGAAGTAAGGGACATGACAATAAATAATAAAGAGGAGGTGAATTCAAAGGAGACGAGGGGAAAGAGAAAAAAGACAAGAGGAACAGAGAAACAATCAGTAAGATCCCTTCTACCTACAGTACAGAAACGTAAAGCAGAGTGTAAGTCTGAGATATCACAGAGGAAAAGATAATAGTGACAGTTTATTCATGCACATCCACCCAATGGTAAAAAACACACAGCCACATGCAGTGCACATTCTTTCTTTGTTCTGTTTTTTTCTGACTTAGTTCAAATTAATCAGAGGCACAAGCAGACGTACCCATTTCGTGGTAAAGAGACCCCTGTTTTGGTGTAATCGAAGCCGGTTTTCTTGGTGATGGGAGTTCAATTTTCATCAGGTCATCGCAGCATTGCTTCCACTGACCTGTTGAGTGATGTTTTATCGTCACCAAAACACTCATCGCCAACAGAAAAACGTGAAACGCTGCCATGCATGCTCGTCTTCACCATCCACTAAGCAGCTTTGGTAAAATACATCAGCTGACGGTGGTCCATGTAAACACATGTGCTTACTCATGTCATAGAAATGCTGCCAAAAGGCTTCCATCCAGCGGTGTGTGTCCTCTCGGCTCTCTGCTGTCAGCGTGTGTGTGACCTCCTCCCCTCCGTACTGGTTACTGATGCAGATGTGCTGAACTTTGCTCTGAGGGTCTTTCTCTGACGCCCGTATTCTGGTCTCCTAAGACAAAAAAGGCACGACAAAAGGAAACTTGTAATCATCTGCCACGAAACGCCCACAACTGGTAATGAATGCCGGTGCTCCTGAATGAACAAAAATTACACGCTCCAACAACTGTTCATTACACCAATTGCAATAGTGAATCCCTGCTGAAAATGGGCCCTTGATAATAAAGCTAGCAATTAGTCCTCTTCCAAGCCATTTCCCTTTAGCAATTATCCAACAAAAAGAGCAAACACCCAATTCCCTCCTCCTCGCTTTATTCCAAATGTGGCCATGTCTGCTAGTGACCACTGGGTGGCAGTGTTGTCTCATTTGTCCAGTGGGTTCTTGTTTGTTTGGGCAAACTAAAAAGATTATAAAGACTATTTAGACTTATTTAGTTTTAGGTGGCTGTGCACTGAGGGTCAGAAGTCACAAATGACAGTGAATCAGAATGGAAAGAATAAAAATCCCCAAAAGACACATTAAGAAATGAGACGACTGAAAACAAGACTGCCTGTATTTTTTTTTTTCTTTTAAACTTAACCACTGGAAGAACAATAGATGATAAAAATATAATTTTGGATTTGATGGAGCTGACCAATGTATTTACAAAATGCCAAAAAGAACAATGGATAGACCCATTTTGAAATGTTTTCATCTCTTTTGGTTTTAGCTAAAGGTCTCCACATTCACACTAAAAAAATAAAATAAAATAAAAAATACTGCATACTGGGAAGGAACCTACATTGCCAGCTGCCTTTTATGTCAGAGTTTTAAACTAGAATCATCTTATGATGAAAAGGGACAATGTTATAGTTGTTTTGGTCAAACGTTGTAAATGATGGTTTACATATTGTGATATGTCGCAAGATCTGTTAGCACTCAGAGTATGTGTCGAGGATGAGTCTCAGCAACAACCACATCAAACATTATCACAGTACTGGTAAATTTGAAAAGGTTATAGCCTTTTTGTGTTGGCTAATGTAAATTAGCTTCGGCAAAAATCTTGAATTGGATTGAGTCCAAACATTAATCAGTTGCAGATCCAGTGATGTCTTTCTGACACTTTTATTAAAACCAATCTACTGGTTCATGCGATGATGTATTTTGCCAATGCTACAGACAAACAAAGGCACGCACACACGCAGAAACGTTTTAGCCCTTTTGCCTTTGGCAATGGGCACTAATAATACTCTAGTTTTCTAACCTCCACCTCCTCTCTTAGCAGCTGGATAGGGGCATTTGTGGGCTTTTTGCTCAGAGAAAAACAAAAACGGTTACAAAGACGGGAATTCATTTTTTATTTACCTTTTAGTTTTAGACTCTACAAATTTGCTTGAGATATAAACTGGCAGAAATCCACAAACTGCTGCCTTAGGTGTTGCAAAAAATATGCAGTTATGGGTTCAGTAAGGTTGGATCAATATCCAGGAGTTGTGAAATACTCATTTTTTTTCTAATCTCTTAAACTTACTTTGTTGATGCCAATGGTAAAAGCTGGCTCTACGTTCGCCTCTACGTCCTCTTGCCGATGGTAGCAGAAAAGGCTTGTCCCCTTTAGAACAGCAAACACATTCGTCCAACTCTGAGGGTCACCTCCACACTGCTGCGAGGCAAACAAAAAGGAGCATAAAAGAAACACAATGAGAAGGAGATGGCAACACGGGAAGGAGGGAAGGACAAAAGTAAATCGAAACTAAAGCCAAGAGCGAGTGAAAGCCCTCGAGGAATGCCTAGCATCAGTGGTGCCCACACACACACACACACACACACACACACACACACACACACACGCATCATCTTACCTTGACTTTCAAACATCCACTCATCATCTGTTGGGTCATACAGTAGGGCTGAGCGACGAGGCGGCAACACATACTGCCATAGAGCGGCAGCCAGTATGAGCACTCTTCTGCAGGGGAGAAAGAATGGACAGGGGGAGAAAAAAAAACCCAATATTAATAATTCAAAATATTCCAACATGGCGTTCGGAATTCGCACACAAACATGCGCACTGAAACACACGGGCACAGACAGACACACTCTTCCTCCCCCGCCTTCAGTCAGCATCCAAAACAAGGCACCTGGGTGTGAAAAAGACTGGCAGCTGCGGAGGGTGTCATGAAACGCAGCTATGAAACTTTACGGCACACTGAGGGGCCAATGAATAAAACACAAGAGGCATGTCTGACTCCGGGTCTGAGCGCTTGTTAGCCCACATCATTACAGCTTTACACAGCAGTCACACAGTATTTATTGCTGTGACCTTGACAATTGCCGTCTGTCAGAGAATAAGGGAGGACAGAGAGAGGAGGAGGAGGAGGAGGAGGAGGAAAGAGGAAAAGGAGATGCACCAGTTTCTAGGAAATTATCAGAACGTGAAAGAGTAATGAGAGAGAAACACACACACACACACACACACACACACACACACAAAAAAGAAAAAAGAAGACAGATGGTTGATCTGGCACAAAAAGCAGAAAGCCAGTGAGGGCACAGATTGATGGGGGCTGCCACTCACCATTGCCCGAAATAGTGAGGTCATGTGTGCGAAAGCCGTCCTGGATTTGTGACAGTGACAGGCTGGTATGAGCCAAGAGGTGGTACTTAGGGCCCCTGTCAATACACAAGAAGACATCATCATTTTTAATCATTCTCTTTGGGTATGCATATTTTTAAAAAAAATGCTAATATACATGCTAGCACAAGTAAGCTAAACCTACGGTACAGAGGGGACTGGCAGCAGGAGAGGGGATGCCCCTCCGTTGCTGACAGGACTACACGGTCCGGGCTCCATGGCCGCTCTGAGCTTCTTCCCTGCTGATCTCCCCAGTGAAGAGCTCAGCTTGCTGGCCAGTTTCCTCGGTGTGCTTCCTGCAGAGTAGTCGTCTTCTGAACAGCAGCTATACAGCTCGACACGGAGCTCAAAACCTGGGCTTGCTTTGTTGCTGCAGAAGAACACACACACAATAACAGTTACTATCAAAATAAGCCAAAAGAACCAATGAGAAGTACAGTACTGTGTTTCATACAACAGATTTTTGCAGTGTCTGAATGCTTGAACCATTACTGCTGAGATCAAAAGGAGAAATGGCCGATCACTTACAATACGATGGCGTTGTCGAAGCAGATATCTGTGAGCGTTCGGTCCACTATCACCATGTCTGTGTCGAAGATCTCTCCTCCCAGCTGTAGCAGGCAGAACACGGCACAACGATGAAGCTCTACAAAGGAAAAAAAAAGAGAGGAGAGTTGGAGCAAAAGATGAGATATGGAAAAAAAAAAAAAATATATATATATATATATATACACACACTGTATATGACGGCTCAAAAGCTCATTCAGCTGCATGACTTGAAAAGTAATTTTCAGCTCCAAAAAAAAATAATAATAATTTCAGTCTGGAAGATGGAAGTTGTAAGAAACTGTTGAAGCCTGAGGCTGCTGTAGACGGGACATTTAACCTGAGCAGGTGAAGCGTGAAAGAAAACCAGCAGCTGCACCTGCTAACAAACTCCTCTGTCAGTGTTTGTCTCAGTTCAGCAGTTGGCTGTGTTGAGCATTACACAGGGCCGCTAATTGGCAATTTGTTATCAAAACTAAAGCTTAAGCGTGGTCAATTAAAGCTGGATAACAACATGTCTTACTTTGAAATTAAACTAAATTAGGGAATACATCTCTAAGACAACTTCAGTGTCACTTTAAGGTATAACTGTTCTCACAAATCCATGTGCTAATAAAAATACCACAATATATCTGTAAAAGTACTATAACTAACTGCTTTATTACCCTGTGTTACAAATATTCTTCGTGTTTCTTGGGTTCATTTGTATGCATAGGCCATGCAGATTAATTCAAGCTGCCAGGGGAGTGACTGAGCACTGAGACTATTAAAATGACTGCACGAGAGTTGACTTTATCTAGTTGGTGAGGAAGATAAAAGCAATCAAAAAAATTAGTCGTTATATTATCAGTGCACCACTGACTTCTGAAATGAAACACATTTGAACAAGACCTGACAGAGTAACTTTCCACAAGAACGTTGAGGAGGGTTCATTAAATGCACAATAGATTGTTTGCCTTTTGTTCCCGTCCTCTCTGCTCGACTAATGATGACCCCATTCGGTGGGAGCACGCTGCTGCTTCTTGGAGCCAACATGCAAAGCTAGCGAGACTGAATTATTAGATCGGGTTGTGCTCCCAGGAATTTCACATGACAAAGTAACAGTTGGAGTAAAATGCAGAAATCCATGATAAAGCTGCAACAGATGATAAAGATCAGCTTTTGGAACTGATACTGGAAAAAAAAAAAGGTCTGTCTAGACGATCTGCACATGTCAGCTGAAGTCTGTCATTTTAAAGGAACAGTCCAGAGAAAGTGATGAAAGTTGACTTTTGCTCTGGAGTCACAAAGAAAAGCACACAGAAGACCACTCAAACACTCAACATTAATAAGTCATTAGTGAATTTCCCCCTCACACACACACACACACACATACACACACACACACAGGGTGGCTCCTCACCTCCTTTGTTCTTGAAGTATTCTGTGTCTTTCCACATGAGAGGGATCCGAAGATCTGGAATGACAACAGACAGGAGATTAGACCACAGAAATGTTAATCACCTCCAACTGATACATGTGGTGTGTGTGTGTGTTTGTCTCCGTGCTCACACAGCTTTCAGTCAGTGGCAGAAGTTACCTGCAGCTAATTACAAACAGTGTGTGTGTGTTTGTGTGTGTGTTCTCCAGCTGGCTAGCAGACATGCAGCAGAGCTGCTCTTAAACCTCGAAGACAGAAATGCTACCCATTTTTACCTTTCAGAAACACCCTTTGGTACTCATTACATACCCGATATGGCCACTTTTCCCTTGCATGGGAGTCTTTCGTCCATCGGCCCCGCGTCCGACGATCTGCGTGGGACGTTCTGCATCACCTGAGCCTCCTTCATCCTCTGCAGCTCCGACATGTAGGCCATGATGCGAGTGCTGCACGTCTGCAGGCTCTTCGCCGCCTCTAGAGCTTGTTCTCTTTGCGAGCAGGCAGCCAGCAGCTTGCAGGCGCCGTCTCGCATACGGATCTCATGGTCAATTTTCTTCTGGATGTCACTGTCCTGTGAGGACAAGACAGATAGATAAAAACATCTTATTAGAATACTGTCATTGGGGGAAAAAAAACAAACAATATTTTTATAAGAAAAATGACGAGTTCTCTTGTTTAACAGTGGTTTTAAAAGATGTTACAGACAAATTAAATAGTGGATAACTTGAAGGATGAATTGAATGGAAACGGTTTTTACTGCATGTATCAATGAGAAGTCTGGTTCTGGTGCCTCTGTTCAGGGTTTAAACGAATCTGTAAGCTTCACTCTGTCAGCAGCACAAACACACTGCGTCTCTAAGCTTGAATTGTAGACAGAATAAATCAAATCATTCAGAAGGGCTAGGGGAAATCAAGAGGGATCAAACAAAGACCAGGCAAAGGTAAAGCTTGTGTAACGTTGAGTGTTTGGCAAATACTCATCTTCAGACAGAAAATAATACATTTGCTTTAGTTTAGGACCTAAAGTCTCACTCCGACGGAGTACGAGTTTGTCAGTTTGTCCTCTCCGGTGATAAACTAACCAGAGCCCACTCCCCACATTAATCATCTTCTGCTGTCCTGTTCCTGGTCAAAAATTAAGCAAGCTTTTTCCTCCTCCGCTCCCAACATTTCTCATACAATCATACATCACCCCTCTTTCTCTCTGAATAAATCGTATGATTTTTTTTTTTTATTCTCCTCATTTAAACTTTTAACATTCATTTTTCATTTCCTGTGGCCTTTTACTAACATCTGTTCTGCTTCATCGTCTCTTTTCCCATTTCAACCCATTCTGCTCTGATTCAGAGACCCGGCAGAAGATGAATAGAAAACTCGTACTGCTGGATACTTGGATGCATTGGATTTCAAAATGAGGTTTTATTGAATTATTCAATTTAAAGTCTGCTCTAGGAGCTATAAATCCTACATGGATCCATTTATGTCTCTAATCAGAACAACAAAAACATTAAGCATCATCAGGAATAGCCTTACATGCACTACGGTATTACTTGCAAACACAGTGTTATATGTTGAAAGAAAAAGCTACGGAAGTTTTCTCCAAAGTCTGACATTGCAAACACAACCTGGGTTAGTGAAATTATCTTGAATATAATGACGGCAATAATTATTTTAGAGTCATTTACAAAAACAAAAACATGCCTGTTTGATACAAATGTAGCTGCACAAATAGCTCTACAATTAAATAAACACATTCTCAGACTCAAAAAACACAACCACTGTGCTCTGTTGTGAGAGCAACACAAAAAAAATGTAAAAACAAAACTGAATGATAGCAACAGTGTAAATTTTGCTGTTAACTACTACAATTCATATTTGGAAAATTATGTTTTAAAGCCCAAATGTGTCATGCAATGAAAGAAGAGTTAATCACTTTTTAAAAACATGTTAACAGAAATTCAGAAATTTAAACTGAAAATGGTTTGCAGAGCATAAAAAAGTACCCGTGCAGGTTAGCAATTTCTTTTTTGTTTTAATTCAACAAATGTGATTTTCACGATACATGACATGCTAAAAGGTAAAAGCCATGTTTTTATAAAAACCATTTGTGAAATTGTGAAAATATACCAACTACACTATATAGTTTGATCAGAACAGCTGTGATAAATAACCTTAAAAAACACAACAACAACAACAACAACAACAACAAAGTAATGTGAAAAAAAGAGAAACAAAAAGACAAAAAAAAGTGTTTAAAAGTCTTCACTGGTGGTGGAATCTCCATGCACCACTGAATGGGAGTCTGGCAATTGAACTTTAAAGAAATGCACATATGCGTACACACGCACACATAATAAAGAAGCCTTCACCACAGCTTGGTTCTGCACAGTGGGTCTTAGAGTGACCTGCTGGGAGGATATTCCGTATTTATAGCAGCTAAATTAACCGGCTTCTCCTTGTGGGTGTCTCAGAATAGAGATGGAGCCTAAATCTGACTATAATCCACACGCCGGACTGTTGGCCAGGCTCAGACACTAAAAACTAACTGACACTTTCACTCAAGCGACGTGTGCGTGACGAGCACGCCAAACAACTTTGCATGACCTTTCGACAAATACTCGCAGGCACAGATAAACCACCACACACACACACACAGTCCCAGTGTGTGTTCGGAGTGGCAGGTGTTAGACCAGTGGGCACTGCCAGAGAGGCCGAACGCCTGCATGCGCTGTTGTGTGGGGAGCGGGGAGACGGAGGGCGGAGGGAGGGTGGATGTCGGGTATCAAGCAGTGACACAGAGGGGATGTGATGCTGTCAGAGAAAACAAGAGGGGGGACAACATGAAGAGAGGGATTAGAGAGGGAGGTGTGGACAGGTTGACAGAGTGAAAAGGTCGGGGCTGAGGGGGGGAACTTTGTAGAGAAACAGCAAGCCAAAAAGAAGGGGGGGGACGAGCAAGAGTCAAGAAGTCAAAACACCACAAAAAACTTGTCAAGGCAAATAACGCGTGGAGCTTTATAAATGAACAGATGTGGAAAAACTGGGAGAGTCATTTTCCCAGAGAAACAAGGAACGGTTTACAGCTTTATGAACACAAGATTGCTTCTTTTAAAATCTGGCAGATTGTTATCAGGCAAATGCAGATAGTTTTATGATTAGAAGTTTACAAAAAGTAGAAAATTCAATTCCCCAAATGCTTCCTCCTGTTCTACGCAAACACCCTCAAACCAAAGCTAAAAGTTCACACTTCAAGCCTGTACTTATTATAAATCGGGGACTTTGGTATGTTTTAGTAAACTGCTAAAATATCATTAACTGTTCAAGTGTCCAGTTGTTTCCAGTGGTTCCCGTTTCTGCCACATTTAAAGGTAGATTTGCATTGTATAGGCATAACACTGATGCAACCTTTTAGCAGGTGATTTAACGCCTCAGTAGGTAACAGATGGTGACTTCTTTGTCCCCGTTTGGTTGTTTTGATCCTTGTGTGTCCATGGGTGGAGGGGTGTGTTTGTTGTGTGTGTGTGTTTCGGGGGGGCACAAACATTCCCACAAACAACACTCCTGGGTATTTGACGCCGCTGCAGATGGTGTTTAATGGTTTGTTTACAATGTGTTGTTCTGCATGAGTAGCCTTTCCTGTGTAGACCACTGACTCCTTGAACTCTGACCCCATCACTAAGTAGGCCAGACACCTGCGGTTACAACATAAAGTCAGCCCTTAGGGTGAGGTTTAACATTCAGGTTAGTAAAACCACATTAACCCAAAAAACCCGCGAGTCATCACTATATTTTATGCATTAAAAAGGTTCAGCATTTTTGACTCTTTTTTTTTTTTTTTAAACAATCGTAAAGCATCAATTAGCACAGACATTCAGACATACCCTTTGACTTTGGTGTTCGAGAACTTTTGCACTAAAATTACAGTAAATTTGATGGTGGCTGAAAAGTATTAGCACGGTAAAATGCTAAACTAAGATAGCAGACATGTTTAAACATACTGGCTATGCTTTGCAAGTACGTGACCATGATGATATTTGAAATTAGTTCATGGCACCAGAGTCCCATATCAAGGCCTTTCAGAGCCTCTAAACATGAGGACATACTTGTAGTCTCATTGGACACCAGCCATGTGTACAATATCCTGTCACTGTGAGACAAAAACACCCCCAAATAAAACTCGTTTCCACCAGTTCTCCGGTTTCTCCAGCCACTACATTCCCTTGTCACTTCTTCGTTGATGAGTTTGTGAACAGACAGGGCACCACAGCTGCTGGGTCAAATACAAAAAACAGGGACAGAAAGAGCGAAATGTATAGAATGTATTGCATGTATGGAAGAAATCAGACAAATTAAACTAATTCACAATGAAAAGTACAATCGGATAAAAATGAAGGCCCGGGATACGCATGTAGGTTGACAAAAATGTGATATGCCTCTTGTATAAACACAAACAAGGCAAAAAAAAAAAAAACTTGCAAAGTCCCGACCCCTCCCTTAGGCTGGGGCTTTACTGGCCTAAGTCCTGGCTTTCAATTAGCCGGCCACAACTATGAGCCTCGCCTCCCTCCACCCTCTTCCGTTGCTTTCCCTTTTGCTAACCCTTTTCCTCGTCTGCAGCCACTGCTGGAATGGAGGGAGCACAATAGCAAATACATCACATACATGATATATAAGGGGACTGGGAAGAGGAAAAAAAGGTAAATGGAAAATTAGCTGAGAGTGGGTTGGAGTATAAGATAAATTGAAAAAAAAGGAGGATGGATTCACCACTAGGGAAAAGGAAGAGATGGAAGACATTAGGAGTCATGAATAAATGCAGGCAAAAAAAGCAGTAACACACGATACACGTCACTACCATACTTCTGAGCAAAGAAACATCATCACAGAAACACACACAAAAAAAAATTTATAAAAAATGACAACACCCACACACGTTCAATAATTCACACAAAACAAAGTCTGGACTCAGATTACACACTGATCCCAATCCAAACTCAAACCACTCGCAAACAATGATCCCTTTCACCACACAATGTCCCCACAGTGTCTCAGGCTCCAGTGCTGCTGGGAAGTCAGGCCACACCAACCGGGAAGGGAGCTGGTTCGATACTGGTCATGGAAGACCAAGGGGAGGAGAGCGGGGGTCTTTTATGATGGTACAGCTGGCTGCGAAGTACTTCAAGCCTGATTAGTGCCAAGACATTAATATTACTCACACACACACAGGGCCCTCGAAGGCTAAACACCTCGGTGTGTTCGGCTGTAGGTGCCAGCATGCTGATGTCATCATTTAGGTGATTTGTTACATAGTTTCAACAGTGAACCTGCTCGCTCTTGTTGCTTGAACACAGTGAACTCTCTCCGCTGCCGACAGCTTGTGCATTCAATTGTACGCTGACAACACGGACCGCTTCGGCTCTGCGTGCATGGAAAACTACCGTGTGCGCATATCTGTGGGAGACCCTGTCCACATGTGCTTGTGAGGCCGCGTCCAAGTGACTTCACGGCCAGCTGTTCCCTCACATAAAAAGGCGGTGCGTTTCAGTCCCGCTGCAGACACTGGGTGGTGTTAAGGAGACAAAAAATAAATAAAAATCTGCAGGCCTCTGAGTTCTAAATCATGCTTTATATAAGACGCTAATGGTGAAAGAATATGCCAGTGTATGCACAACAAACTGCACACGGGTCAATTAGTGAATATTTGTTCCATGTGTGCAAATTTGCAAGTGCATTTGGTTAGATGGAAGCTGGGCCCAAGATATCTGGGGCTATAAAACAAAATTTGCTTTGAGTTATGATGGAGCACATGGAGCTGGGAGTGCCAAGCAGTGATCACTCTAGCAATTTATAGGCCCACTAAAGCTTGATTGCTCTTACATGCTGCACACACTCAGCCCAGGTCTGCATTATCATGTAAGTAACTATCTGGAAGCTGGGAGAAGGAGCAGGGAGACCAGACTTCAGAATAATTTAAGGGCCATGTAAAGACGATGATAACAACAATAAGTCTGTGTGGGCTTGTGTGTGCGTGTACAGCTACTGAATAACTGTGTGTGGTCTCCTAATACAACCCAGCAGTGTGTAGACCAATAAAACATTGTAAACAATGCTCATAATGTGTGCTGGAAAAAAAATAGTATATATTGAACTTGTAGGATCGTTGGGTATGAATGATATAAGCAGGACAAAAACACTATAAACAACATCACTGAGGGAGACCAGAAAGAAACACGTATTCAAAACTTAAAATAATGCTTTAGTCAAATACAATAAACTTGACTGTAAATCCTCCATTTTTCACGCTCATCCTCAAACATTAACACAGACCATAAAAGGCCGTGGTGAAGAAGAAAAAATAAAATAAAACAGCCTGCCTAAATTACTGCAACAAAACTTAATTAATACTGCATTTTGTTGAAGTAAGTTCTTAGGCAGTTTGGGCACGGTTCTGAATGTTTCACAGCTGTTAAACACGGAAAACTGAACCAGATGCTCAGCTGAAAACAGAAACAAACAGAGCAAAGATAAGAGCAGCTTCATTTTGGAATCAAACATGAAATTAGGAAACTTTAATGAGAGTAATTTGGCAGACTGGATCGTCTGAAAGGCTGCCAGAGGCAATTAATGAATTAAGAAACACGTACATGTGCTAACACTGCAACCTTATTAGTGCACTTTACTGGCACAGAAAGTTTTTTTTTTTTTCACTCCTGGTTGGAAGACAGCCACCACTACACAAGTTGATACTGTATAATTAACTGATTAGCTGACCCTGTAAGACTATAGGAAAGGAGCTGCTATGAAGCAAGTCTTTTTAAGCCCCTGATCAAAGACCTCTGATCTCTCACAACGAGAACACCATGTAAGAGCATCGCTTAATGGGAGCCGAAGTAAGAGAGATTTACTCGCATTAAAACACGTACATGAAGAAAAGAGGCAGTATGATCTGTGATGTACAGGATATTTTTTCTACTCGATGCCCAGTTTTTATTTTTCATCCAGTTACTGTTTGGAGAGGTGTTAGTCTGGGTGCAGAAGTTGGCTGCGTCACTTACTGCCTCTGCTGATATTGCTGAGAGGGGTTGGGAGGAGTGTGTGGCACAACACCTCTTTATAAGAAACCTCAGCGTGCGTTCAAATGTGCAAAAACTCTTTGCATGGCACATTACCTCACACCTCGGGTAAATGCAAAAATGGACACAGGGCTGGGGCTGGTCAAGAGAACCACATGACTCATATTTTACAGGAGTTTTCCTAGTGTAACATTTAATGGACAAGTGATTGTACACTTCATACAAATAGGCAGTGGATTTATTTTGAGTAGAGACTATTTCTAAGCTAAAAACAGAGTAAAAAACTGAAAGATAATAAGATTGTTCTATGTCTCCTGAATTTAATTAGTTTACCATTTATAATATGGAATAAAACTGATCATAAAATACATTAGTAGATAAAGCCTGTTTAGCAAGGCGCTTTCCAGCCGGTCCTGAGATGCCTTCTTCCTTCTTCTGACTTATTTAATTAGTAAGGCAGCATGGGTGTGAATTGAAGTCAACCAGCCACTGTTACGCCTCTGTACTGGGTGGGAGGTACTCAGAGAGCTGAAACAGTCAGTATGTGTAAGGATAAGTCCAGGATCTTAGCTCAAGACTGTGTTGCAGTGATGACAGACAATCCGTGCAACAAACGGGCTGTGGGACTTAAAAAGGGAGAGATTTTATTTGTAGTGCTCCACATCAACACAACGAAAAGGTATTCTCTATACAATCTCTGGTTTCACGTCGCCAGATCCATTTACTTAAAGCTGACGTTGTTGTGGAAAGTAGCCATTGGTGATTTATAAGCGGCCGGAGGCAGCTTAAAGAAGGGTTCATTTTTGCGGCCATATTGTGGAACTGTTTTGTAACGAGGGCTGTAAACAGAATGAATTGTTTTGTTGGGAGGTTGGGGACAAATGGTAGATGACGGAACAACTACAAAAAACACAAAGGGAGAGCACAAAGGGCCAAGAGGTCACAGGGCCATGATTTCCTGAAAGAAAATGGCATCCCTGCTGGGTCTTGTACTCTTAACCTTCTTTCCATCCTCAAGGATTTTAAGGGTGACAGGTTATCTCCCAAATATAATCCAATCCAAACACAGTGCAGCAATTCTGCAAAGCTCTCTTTGGTTGACTTTTGCAAATCAATGCCCCAAACCCCTTAACTCCCCACAGCCAAAAAACAAAGGCAGGCTCCTTGTCTCTATAATCCGAGGCTTTCCCTTCAGAATCAAGATGAGGAAATCTGGGCTAATTAGTTTAGCCAGCCTAACCAGTATTTAAGCCTACCAAACTCCCCTCCCTGTTGTTTTTTTTTTAGTTCAGCTCTCTTAGATACAGTACATACTGTAGAAACACGTAGTTAAGCCTAAAGTCTGTGGCACTTACGACATGTACATGCAAATAAATCTGGAAATAAATACTGCCTTTTGCCTTCAATTCGTATGAAAAGTGCTGCTCTTTCAAACAGATTTTCCCCTAAAACAAACCAAGAGGTTTTACTGTGTTTTATCTCAATCAATTGAGGTTAAACCATACTTTAAGGTCCTTGTGAATTGAATTCAAATGTTTTTCTTTTTTATATATATGAAAGAGTGCTCCCTCAAAATTTATATCTAGGCAAGGGTTCTGTTGAGGCTGCTTTTAACACTTTCCATTATTTATCGCTGTTGCTTTATTTAAACTATAAAGCTGTATGTGTGTATGCAACCACATGAAACCCCAATGTGAGATTTGTTGGAGTGGAAGAGAGATTTTCTTTTGTCACAAAGACTTAAAAGACAAGAATAATGATAAAGACTCACACTTAAAAGGCAGGATATATTGGAAGGTGATGCTCTGTGTGTGTGTAGATGTGTGTGTCCTTCAACTACTATCGACAAGCTGGAGCTCTGAAGTGAATGCAGTTCATTATAATATTCATGAAGCTGAGCGAAGTTAAACCAAAAGCAGATATCATTAAACTGACCTCTAATCCCCAACCTGGTATCATAAAAAAGCATGAATACAAAGTCTTTTTTTTTTTTTTTCTAGTTTTATCGCTATGCAATTTTTGTTCTCAGCATTTCATTGCAGGCCATGTGGTCTCTTCTGAATATAAATGAACAACACCTTCTGTTGTCAGCACACCAGTTCAACAACCTTGGCAATACAAGCACAATTTTCACAGCCTGTCCATTGGCTGCTTTACTACCATTACAATCATCCATCCATCTGACTTCATGGTTTCCTAGGATTCATTTTGTAGCCACTTTATTGCAGTTAAATGGCGTGAGAAAAGTTAAAGTACAAAACTGACACAGATAATGTGCTTAATGTGGTGTGCTGCTTGTATACAACCTCAGAATATAACTAAGTCCCAGGCATTTACCCTGAGGGTGAAAGCACCAAGAAACGAACAGATGAGACGCAACTTAAGGCTGTGTGCCCACAGTGATTGGTTTGGGGCAGTTTAAGCTTAAAACCACTAACAAACTGGTTGTCACCTGAGCCCTACAAAGAGATGCCACTGTTGAGATATGGAGACCATTTTGCTACCATGGCTTTGGTCCCTTATGCCAAATTCATGCTAAGAAGCTTTAAGACTAATTTTCAACCAACAAATGTGACCAACAAAAGGCCAGAAGAGAAGAAAACCAGCATCTGATCTGTAATCACCAATTACTATGTGTGAACGTTTAAAAAAAAAAGTGATTCTCAGAGGTGCAACAGCACATGGATGACTCATAAGAAAAAAACTCTAAAAATCTTTTATTAGGATTTATCATATTTCTGACATAACATTAAAACAAGATTTTTTTCTGGATACTGTTTATTTAACAGCTGTAGTTGCTTAACAAAGATGCCTTAGACAACTCATTAAGTCTGAAAATAAAATACTATGGTGTGTGACTCCCATCCTGCAGATCAATCTTTAGTTTGAACTTATATTGAGTTAAAATGTCACAAACACAAACAGGACAACAAAAGGACAGAGCAGAACATAGTTTAGTGAGAATGTGGCTTAGAGATCACTGCAAACAAACAGCCATAACCTTCATCCTGTTGAGAAACAACTTGTCCGGAGAGATCTAGGCCTCAAAACCTATATATTTCAAGTATACATGAATTCACAAAAAGAAAAAGAAAAAAAAAAACAACACAATTTTAAATTGACAGTTTTTCTTAATTAGAAACACTTTTTGCAAGTGAATGAAAGGTGCAGATGCAGCAGAAAATGTCTGTTTTTACAAAATATCCACACTATGGTGGACAAAGTCTCAATGAGTTAAACACCTCTGAGAGTTTTTTTGGGATCAACATGTCACACAGCCTACTACCTCCATCTTAACACCAATTAAGGGAGCATCTTTGCAAAGAAAGGTGTTCCATCTGTCTATCTATCAGAGTTGAACAAATTCCTCAAGCAATCACCTGAATTATTTATACTACCTGTCTAATAATGTGTGGGTCCATATGTGGTTAAGACACTGGATTTCAGGAGGAATCCAATAGTCTCTGGCACTCAGAATTTGACATCAGATTGTTTGGGTCTTGTAGGTTCTAAATTTGGTTCTACATGAATTGAATTAGTCCTGGTGAAACTCAAGGCAGCTTGACTGGATAAGAATCTGAGAAGATCAGAAGCTGGATTGCTCATTGGTCCTCAGCCGTTTATTTTACACTGTACCTGGCACACAATCTTATCAGAGGAGTGCACTATCACTAGAAAGTAAACGCAGTATTTGTTTCCCTGCACAGATATATGACAGACATATTAATAACATGGGGAACACATGTAAGGTGAGATTTATTCATTCTCTTATTTCTCCACCTCCACCCTCTGGCTACTTCACAGCACTTTGCAGTCAGCTCTGGTTACTAATGGTCTCCATTAACCTACTACGCGTTCATGTACTCAAAGTGTGTTAGATCAGCACTGGAAAGTGAGAAAATGAGTCAGGATGGCAAAAAGGCAGATAAGAGCAACTGAGACTGAAAAGCGAAAAGGACAACAGACAGAATCTAAAAAATCGCAGAAATTGTCTGTGTGTGTTCCTTATCTCTGCCCGCCAGCAAATCTTCAACAGATTAGTGGTGGAGGGAGGCTGCCCACATTTACATGCACACTTCTACGCACTCATTTACGCAACCATTTATCTACAGAGAGACACGACTCTTACAGGCAGACAGACAATTGAACATATTACGTCTTCCACGACGACAGAACAATTTACAACTTCTGTGTGCTAATGTGTAATCTCTGCCTTCATGGTTTTACGTTACAGCTCACAGTGAAACCCATTTGTATGTCTGTCCTGGGAGGGAATTAGTCAACTAATGTGCACAAGAGGAGGACACCAATCAAACAGCACACATTTGGAACCATTTAAAGAAAAACAGTGTTGGAAAGGTTAACCAGTAATCATTCATTGGTATCAACAACATTTTGAATAGTTATCAGACATTTACATTTGTAAGCACTTATTTTAAACAGAATCAATAATGATGGGAGTTTAACAGAGAGCAAAACCTATAATTTTATTCTCTATGCATGCATGTATGTGAGAGAGCGTACTGTAGGCTGTCCTGAATACTGATATTGAAAGTTTGATTTAAATGATCTATAAATGGGTGTAAATGCCAATGGAGTGTAGCACAGTCCAGATGGAGCAAGAATAACGAAAAAGTTCATCAAGTGTAAGTTTTTCATTTGTTGCACTTGATTTTTGTGTATCGTCTGGCTTTATTCTAGCCCATTACTGCATCCAGAAGGTGACTTTTCCCCATTAAGATGAAAGATTTTGGATTTCAGTTTTCATAGTAAGAAGAGCATCCGGGTCAGTCCTAGATACTGTTCCATCAAAGGTAAGAGATGGGTTTTAACCCAGAAAGGCTAATTGGGTCAACAAAGGTTCTTGAAAACTCACATGTGAAGAATTTTGATTTGCTTGGCCCTTGGCTGAGTCGGTGTAAAAATATCAGAACCGACTTGTGGAGGCCAAGTTTTTTCCGCTGTGGTACAACTGCAGAGCAGAAGCCCAACAGTCACTTAAGGCTCAGTGTGGTATTTATAAAAGCTCCTCCTCAGTCTACAGAAATACCCGCTGAGTGACGACTCAATATGACTAAACACTGCTCCGTTTTTAACAAGTGCCATGGATGCCAAATACAAAAATACAAACAGTGATACTAAGCAGGGTGGAGAATAGGCCTGATGTGAAAAACGATCAGTTGTGCAATCCCAATTGCACATAACCAAAAGATTAAATTCTTTAAATAAGATATTTTCACAAAACACTTCAAGCCAAGACTGAGTGCGATTTCTGAATGGACCAATGCAACGCGCAACCCACCACCGTCACGACTTTGTGCCGCCAAGCTAGGTGGTAACAGAAAAAAGTAAGTCAGCTTTGCAGCTCAAGGTCGTGATGTAGAGATGACAAAGACTGCGCAACCACCTGGGATTTAAAAGCCTAAACAACAACAAACAGATTCATCACTGAGGAGAAGCTCGATGAAGGCGTACAGCAACTGTGCACTTAGTTGGAGAATTTAGTTCACAAAGAGAATCACTAAGCCAAGTTAATTTGTCATGTTTTTACAATGATATGAGGGAAACGTTAATCGCACATTTAATGTGTAGAGATCCATTTCAACACAGCTGAGTGCTGCTCCAGGAGATCACTTCTATCTGGGATGTGGTCAGCTCCATTAGTGATTTATGAACAGTCAGAGGCAGAATTGATCAAACAAAAACTAATTGTTTTTGCTGGTCATGATTAAGATGCAAAAACTTTTGGATCAAATAAATAAATTAACATCACAAAAGCACTCAAATCTTGTAAAAAAAAAACAAAACTGGTTTGCCTTCACAAAAAATTTCTAACTAGAACAATTTACACTATCTTCCCAGTGCATTGTTTCTTTTTATCTTTTTTGCCTAATGTATCTAATTAATTGTGACTAAAACAAAAATCTAGTGATCTGCGACTAAAATAAAATGTGGGTTAAGGCTTGAGGTGCGTAAAAGGCTCCTTGCTCCCCTTATTTTCAGCTCCCCTGTCTGAATTATTTGTAAGACAGTCAATATATGTGCACTGGGATGGTTTTGCTTGTTTTGATTTTCTCGCTAAGCCAATACGTACTGTAAGTTGCACTGGATGGAGTGACTATAGCAGAAAGTGTGAGTGCGAGTGGGTGTTTGGGAGAGCATTAAACTGCTTCTCTCTTATTATTATTATTGATTCTGTATGTTAGTATTTCATCAGAGCGCCGCAAGAGCAGAATGAAGGCTTGCATCTTTACAGATCTATTGTGTGTGCAGGCATTCTGCTGTTCATACCACCGGAGCACGAGCAATTCCACTAAACCAACATAACTCAATCATAGACTGACAGCAGAGAGGCAGGGTAAAACGAGGGAAAAACCAACATCAGAAACAAAACCCACACAACAAGAAGCAGATATTGGACATGGTGTTGTGAAGAAAAGAATAGATGGTAGTAAAAGCTCCACACCTTCCTCGGTCAGACATGACAGATGGACAAGGATCAAGTCTCAGTGAGATCCTTTACCTGCAGTTCTGCATTAGCTGCTTGTCTGATGATCTGCCTGTGAGACGGAGCGCTCTCCCTCATCAATCACTCGACTCCCGCTGCACGGGCAGGTCATCACCCCTCTCTAATTGTCAGTTGTCTTTCTGTTTATCCATCACTTTTGACCTCATCCAGTGAATCCAAACCATCTTTCCGCATCAACAAAAACCTGCCATTTCTTGTGATTTTTTTTTTCAACACAAGTCACTGTGGATTTAACCTATCTGCCCCCACCCCCACCCCCACCCCACCCCCCATCTTTTACTTTCCTATCTCTTCTCTCATTTTAAAGCACTTCAGTTTGGACAAGGACGCCTGTTCTAAAACGAGAAAAGAAAATAGGATACCGCCGAAAGAGCGCTGCCGTGTCATGTCAGGGCAGCAAGGAGATTGCTTTGTGATAATGCGTGTTTAAGTCAGAAACTGTGAGGGCAGAGCAGGAAGACCGTTGGAGAGCTCCGGATGAGAGAAAACGAGCGTGTGACCAAGTTAAAAGATTTATAATTGGGTGGGCGGCAAGACAACACTGAGGCAGAGAGGGGGGTTAAGTGGCTAATTTTTCATACTACTTCCCAGAGAACCGGCTCGAGGAGAAGTTTACGCGCGCACACACACGCACAAATTCCTCCTCTCCAGCTGCTGTCATGCCGATCAGTGTTTAAAGTAATGGGGTGCAGCACCCCTTGCGATTCTCAGGTTGAGAAAATTCGACCGATCTCGGTCTCAGCCGCAGACTCCTGGGAGGATGCAGCGGACAATATCGAAAGAGAGAATAAAAATGACCTCCACTGCAGGCACATACAGCAGCAAAAAGACTCAGGGTAGGAGAAAAAAAAAAAAAACCCT
>NC_051430.1:15209791-15217072 GCF_001649575.2 Kryptolebias marmoratus | reverse complement strand
GGGGGGGGGGGGGGGGGGAGGAACAGATGCAAACAGAGGGGACACTGGAGATGTTGACGGGAGGGAGACAGAAAGCTGGACGGACAGTGAGAGCTGGCTGCAGAGAGCTCCTCTGCAGTAAGTGGATATTGATTGTAAGACGAGGGCCGAAGAATTCCTCCGCTGGTGGAACCGATGAAGGATGCTGCTGACTTCTGTTCCTTCTCGTATAATCGCAAACGCGACAAAAAAAGCGGACACGTGAGCGCGCTTAACGATGAAGATCAGCTTACCTGCAGCATACAAAAAGAAAACATAAACTGCGCAAATAAAACGTTATAAAATAGAGAATCTGCACTTGGGCACACTGATGAGAAGCTTTGGCACATTGGTGACCTTTTCAGCACTAATGATTAGAGATGGCTGAGGCTGCTGTAACAGTAGGAGCAAAGTGAACACACACATGCGCGCACACACACACACAGCTACCCGTTCACTGCACACAAACAAATGAAGACACACAGACAGTTCTGCTCTTTCAATTTCTTGACTGATGCGAGTGACCTTTGAAATCAATACGACTAAAATCTGAACTCCCGTCTCTCCACCTGACACTCACACATCAGAAACGGGCTTTTCTTCGGCACTTTGGTTTAATGGACAGAGTTTCAGAGGTAAAAGAAAAGTCAATAAGAAGAACCAGTGTGAAGACTTTCTGAAACTAAAATGCCTGCCTGTCACATATACTCAGCCTCTTCGGTCCCTGTTGTTAAGGGCAAAGCCTTTTGTGGTACTTCTCTTTTTTTTTCATTACTTTTATGAGAGTAGATCATGTTTGTGTTTGTGAGGCAGTCATAGTTCTCTGAAACAAAGAGCACAGGAACAGAAATGTATACGTTTCATGGGTGGCCAGTGACTGAGACTAAAGACATTTGCATTCAAATTAAATTGTTGTTTAAATTATGGTACAATGTGTGTCTAACATCAAGTGTCAGAACTGCCAGCTCAGAGAGTTCAGGACTCATTTAGCCTCGTGAGAATGGAAAAGGTTGATGACTGGAAGATACAAGTCATTAGAGCAAAAAATATCCCACATTTGTCACATGCTCACCCTATGAGTCAACACATCTGGCTGATGTGTCTACGTGAAATTGGGTGCACAATAATGTCACCGTTTAGTGCTAAAGGAAGATCATTGTTCAAGGTGGCACAGAGAAAACCATTAGCTGCGACTGAATAAATCTTTCAGCCCCAAGGGAAATGGAGCTGTTTAAATTTACTCTAACCCAACCTCCTTGACCCATTCAGACCCGAGACCCATCTTAACCTGAAGTCCAACTCCCATTTGTTGCATCAGGGATTAACATTTGTTTAAGACCTTAGTTAAAACCATGCCTTGCTTTTGGATATTGGATACAAATTAATTAATAGCCTCATTGATTCTAATAATTCAGTCAATCAATCAGGAGTGCAGAGTAGGAGGTAAACAAAACTGTCAACTTTTCCAGGACGCAGTATCAGAGAGCACACACGAGTTAATCAGCTCAAGTCACAGTGATTGTCTCCAAGCTGCCCCTCTCAAATCACGGAGCCTCGTGCGTTACGTGGCCGTGACAAACAGTCAAAAGTGTGACGTAGATGAGCTGCCAATTTCATTTTACCCCGACATTTCTCCCCCCCCCCTCTGTCTCAAAGCACGAGTGACCAGTCTTACCCTCAGATTCCTGGAGTTGCTCATGGTTTCAGGCAGCGCAGAGCCTCGTTCGCTTCCCAAAACTCTCCAAAAAAAAAAAAAAAAAAAACCTGCAGGCGCGTTACGCAACCGCACCGACTGTCCGCTCAGCGTCCGACACACACACACACACAACGTCAAAGACCGTAACTCAGTTTTTCCCTTCGAGGAACCTCCATCTTACAGGCAAAAAGAAACGTGAAAAAAATCCGAAAACATCCACAGTCTGTTGGCCTTAGACAAAATAAAGATACAAAAAAAAAAAAACCCAAGCCGCGCTCTGACTCTGGATTTTGGGGACGTCAGCGCTCACGGGTTCGAACCCATCCGCGCAGTCTTCATTTGCGGCACCGTCGTCATCCAAGTCCAGACTGACACACACACACACACTCTTCCACCTCCTGCACGAGGAAGGATAAAGACTGACCGACTGATGGACCAACCGAGAGCTGTGTCTGAGGAGGCGGGGGTGCGCGCGCGCGCTCGAATGTGTGTGTGTGTGTGTGTGTAGCTGCGCGCAAACACAGACCAGCAGGGATCACCTCGGGTCCCCTTAGGGATCGTGGTCCCCGTTTTAGGGACAGTCAGTGTTTCCATGGAGGGATCTGGCAGAGTTTAAAGTGGAGTAAGGCAGTCAAATGTTCTGTGTGGCCAACAACACCCACAGTGGAAAAAGGTTTTCCCTTTTTAAGCTCTGATGCAACGGGTTTCACAAGGTCAACATGCTGTTTGTATGCCTGCTTACAGCAAAAAATCATTTTCCCTGGCTGGTTAAAAAAAGTGAACTTATTTTCTCTGCAGAAAAACAAGTACAACGCTAAAAATGTCAAGGACACTTAAATTATTTATTCTATCAATTTTGACGCGCAAATTGTGCATCCCATTTGGAAATATGTTGCATCATTCTCCAAAAACGTGGTAGTGAGTGTATTATCGCTTTAACTTTTTACTCAAAACCTAGACTATGCATTTATTGTTAAATGAAAAGGTCCAGCAGACATGCCACCTTTTATGCCAGAGCTTTAAACCGTGTGATGATGAGAACTGACGGTTGTGGCCACTTTGGTGAAATCTTGAAAACAACTTTACGTACAAACTCACTCTCAGAGCATGTGCTGGGAAAGACTCAGCTATGACTTACATCAAACCTTAGCTCAATATCTGTTAAGCTGTTATAGTCATGTTTGTGTTGGCTGATGTAAAGTGGATGTGGTGGCCATCTTAAATGAAGTTGACTCCATAGGTTAATGAATTGTAGAGATATATCTAATGCTTATTACCTGAGGGTTTCATTACAATCCGTCTAGTGGTTCATGAGATATTTTGCTAACAGACAAACAAGGTTGATTCCAAATAGTTAGCGGCAAAATTTTAAAGCTCTTGCACAATTTTTTTCGTGCTCGGAATGTGTTGCAGATCAGTCTCAGCTGTTATCACGCCAAATGTTAGATTAATATCTGTTAAATTGACAGAGTTATAGCCATATTAAACTGGGCTGACTTAGGGGTACATCCAATGATTACTTCTAGCAAGTTTTATTGAAATTTGTCCAGTCGTTCATGAACTATTTTGGTAACAGACAGGCGCACAAACACAGACGTGGCAAAAACATTATCGTCCATCTTTGCCTTTCGGCAGTGGGGAATAATTACAGCAGCTCTAATTGCTTCAATCATGACTGTAGTCTAATGTTAAGACATGCCCTGATCACAGACACATTTGACAGGCTAAACTTTGTGAATATATTGACAGAATTACACAATCTTTATTCATTTATCACTGCATTTTTCTTTAGCATGCCTCTGTTTTTTGTATGGCCCCGTTTGAGTGGACTGGGAAGCTGATGTGCAGCTGAGCGCATCGCCTCGTCAGCTGGTGATATACGAGAGCGATTTGCAGGCAGACAGAAACGAAAACAGAGAGCACTCCTGCTAGAATTAGATGTGGGAATAAAACAAGGGTCAGCTGCGAGGCTGGCTCCTGGAAGTCCTCTCTGGAAAACTCATCATGGAGTGGTCCAGGACAAGGAGAAGACAACGTCAACCTGCAGGAAGTGCACCCACTTTGGAGGACTGTTCCCACTGTTTTGTTTTGATTTTTTTCATGTTTTTGTTTTTTTTTCCTAAATGAAAAAAGATGAGTAGATGAGTTGCAAATAGAACGTGGTCCAGAGATGCAGCAGATGACGTGTGGGAGGATCAGGACGGTGGAGAAGAAAGTCTGTGGGCTGACTTGGCCATTAGCAACAGAGGCACAAAGTCCATCTTGTTGGCGCCATGACACATCAGTGCATCTGGCTGGAACAATGAAGCTCTTTACCTCCACCTGAAGACTTTCATTATTACCTGATAGAGCAACAATGTTTTTGCCCGTGTTTATGCTTCTCTGTAGCGTTAGCAAAATATCTCATGAACCACTGGACAAATGACTGCCACAGCTAATCTACCTTAGCCAACGTAAAAATGGTTGTAACTCTGTCAATTATTTCAGATACTGGACTAAATTTGTTGTGGTAGTAGCCGAGACTCATCCTCAACACAGTCTTTGAGCGCCAACGCATCTCGCAAAACACCTTTAACTCTGCCCCTTCTCAGCAAAAGATGATTTTAGTTTAAAACTCCGACACAAAGGTGACAGGCGACATGCATTCTGAGTTGTTACTCAGAGTTACTGAGTAACAACAGGTTTATCAAAGTCACAGCATTGTTTTAACTGGCCTTTAACCTTTCCGAAACACATTTTGCTTTGATCATTTCACTTTGTGTCCAGCTAAACAGATAAGTCTTGATCATTTCAGACTTAGCGCTGTAAATATCCTACAGTTAATCAGATTAAGGTCTCACAAACAACTAGCTGTGCAGAGGTCAGTCATGAGTAGGAGGCTTGTTTGCAGAATGCTGAATCTGTGGGATTATTCAAGAGATCTAGGTGCAAAACACAGGTTTTGCACAGAACTAGCTTCACTGTTTTGATGTCGTGTAACTCAGAGGGGCCAGCCAAATGAATGACAGCGTCACTTCAGATGCCTTTATGCTGCACTTAACAGGCTAAGACATTCCTCCAGCCAGACTAACCTACTTAGTACTTCCTGTCTGAGCGGTAAGCACTTCCCATTGACTCACCGACAACAGCTCTTTCCCTCAGACAGGCAGGCCTCTTCCTTTTGGTTCTCAGGATTCTTCCTAAAATAGGTGGGTTAAACCGTGGAGCTAAACTTTACATCAATCCATTATTTGTACAAGGGTTTCTATTTTTGTCCCCCCCCCACCACAGTTTACTTTGCAGCACTTTGTGGTTCGAATGGAGCCCGTTTTTCTCAAATGATGTTCAAGCTGTCTACACCAGCAGCCCTCCGTTGACCACGTGAGGGCACAGCAACCTCTCTTGCACATTCACTCATTTTCTCAGCCGAACACCGACTCCTGTCGGAGAGCCTGTTGTGGTTTTGTTTTGCGCCTGGACAGAGAACGGATGTGGAGATCTCTTTCCCTTCCAGAGTCAGAAAGTATGAATTTCTTTACAGCTGTTCACAGGCATGACTGATGCCTGACCTCAAGTATTCTGGGAGTAGACTGGAGCCAGACCCCAAATAGACATAATCACATTAGGGGAAGTGATTTTCATTGACTTAATGTAGCAGAGTGGTTACAGACAAGAGCGTGGAGCTTGTGTACACAGTAAATTTATATGTTAAAAGTCCCCTAACTGTTAATCCTGATCTTTGTCAACAATTTATAGCAATAAAGCCCTTGCATTTTTTAAAGGAATGCATATTGTCTTACTGTCTTTCATGTTAGAGTTTTAGATTAGATCATATTATGTTGAGAAATGACAGAATTGTAGTAATTTTGGTTAAACCTCGAAAATTATGTTATTCACAATTTCATGCAATATTGCAAGATGTCACACTCAGAATATGTGTTATGAATGACTCGACGTTACTGACATCATTGACTCTCAACTACTACCAGCTTTTAATTTAATATCTGTAAAATTCACTTAGAGACAGCAATTTTTGTGTTTGACAAGATCGTGTTGACTTCAAAAGTCAGATCAGTTAAAGGTGTCAACTCAATGATTGCTTTTGAATTCAGTGGTTCATGAGGTATTCTGCTAACATTACAGACAAACAAACACACGCACACAGACTTTATTGTTCTGCTTTCGCCTTTGGCAGCGGGTGATAAAAATGTCTGCAACCAAGAGAACTCTAACAAACATCATGAGACAGTGTTCTTCAAAACAGTCTTGGGTTATGTGAATAACACCAGCAGGGAACATATCAGGAGATATATAGAGATACTGACAGTATTCATGGATCACACACTGACAGCTGTGGTCACCAACTGTGAGGACACAAGCTGAATGTGTAGGCCTAAAATGGTGTCCAAATAAACCTGCTTGTGTTGTTACATAACAGCCAGCATAGTATGTCCACTGGCATAGTGACCAGTGACACACAGACTCACAGGAGCTGGGTGTAACAGGGGCTAATGGAGAGGCCATCTGTCTCAGCCAATCACATCAAGCTGTGTTTCTTTATAGAACTAATAGGAATTCCTGTCCAGCTTCAGAGTCAGACCTGGTTAAGGTAACATGGATTAACCTTTTCATCTTATAAGAGTGACAAGATTAGACCACACGAACTACCATATGGACAACCCCTAATGCCCCAAACCCCAGAGGCAGCAAGCTTAGTTTCAGTAATGCAAGGATAATAGAACGCACACAAGGAGCAAAGAGAAAAAAAGGTTGTTTTGGAAGTAAAAGAAACCACGTCACATTCAAACAGCCTTCAAAGGGATTCACCTCCTCCTACAAAACACACAGGCTTTTCAAAATGAGTCCCTGAGCCTTTAACCCCAAGTACCAAACATGAAGTCATCTAGCTGGAGGGTTCCCACTGATCTCGTCATAAAAAGACAGAGAGTTGTTCTCTTTTATTTGTCCGCTTGTCTTGGGTGGGGTGCGGGGATGCACAGCTCAGCCATGCCTATCAACACCTTCCACCAGAACAAGAGGCCTCTTTCAGCTGCTTTAACCCTCGGCTCTACCTCAGCCTTAAGTGATTTTGGGTACAGTAGTCAGGAGTGTTTTTTTCAAGCTCAGCTGTGAAGAACCGGGGAAGAATTCTCACAGGGGGAGTGCAGCTAACAGCTACTTAGAAGTGAGCCCAGTCAAGAGCAAATCTCCGTCATCTAAAACAAATCTCAAAAATTGGTTCAAAGGAATGTTTTATTGTATAAATTTTAAACAGTGTCACTTTTGTATCATGGAGTTATTCACACTGAAGACTGTTTGTGTGCAACACAGTGCTGCAAAAAGAACCATATTATGTGGTGATTTGGTTTTTCTATGGGTTTTGTTTTATTCTTTGGTTTGGGGTTTTGTTGCGATTCTGTTGTAGTTTGCATTTTGTTGACTTATGTTCATGTTGCATTTCACCCTTCCCCAGTCACTCACTTGCCTGTTAACCACGCCCATCTACACCTGTCCCGACTCTGTAATCACTTCACCTGTTCCCACTCACCTCGTTATCCTCAGTACTCAAATACCCGGTCATTTCTTCC